>NT_177164.1:635-1188 GCF_000188095.3 Bombus impatiens | reverse complement strand
GTCTGGAGATCGATCGTCGGGTGGTCGCTCATCGCACAACCGATCCTATAATGGACGATCTCCACCTGTATCATCGAAGCCGCATTCGTTCCACAATTCGAGACGTACAACCGAATCGTCACGGAAGTCTACACATTCGGCGCCAAAAGATTCGAAAGTTCATGCTCCGTATGAATCACGCTCATCACGGGCCAAATTCACCGACCAAAACTCCTCGTCCAAACCCCAATCGGGGAAAAAGTGACTAACCAAACAGAAGACAAAAAAGAGGACCAAGTTGATAAATACCTCTCCAAACGTCACACTGCATAATGAGCTGCTGGTCACAGCACAGATCAATGTTTTAAACAAAAGGGCATTACCAATACGAGCCAGAGCTTTGCTAGACACTAGATCTAGTATGAATTTCATGACTGAGGAATTCGCAAACTCCCTCCGTATGAAACGAAGGAGATGTACGGTCCCAATCGGTGCCCTAGGCAACTTAACTACGATCGCAAAATACCAGATAACGGCAACCATTATTTCTATAGATGGCACATATGAAAGTACA
>NT_177164.1:0-592 GCF_000188095.3 Bombus impatiens | reverse complement strand
GATCGGTCCGCAATACAGATCCCCAAGAGTCTAAGACTAACCGACCCAGCGTTCCACAGACCAAGCCCGATCGAAATATTATTAAGCTCGGGACCTACTTTAGCGTCATTATGTGTCGGGCAGATCAAAATATCCCAACCCACCAGTACTGAATTGTGTTTGCAAAAGTTTGCAAAAGATACGGTTGGGTTATCAGGGGGAACCCACCCGCTCTATCCATAGACCAACCACCATACCAACCATTTTTCAGAATCGAAATTACAATGTGAGGAACATTTCCGAAACCATGTCCAAGGCAACAAGGAAGGGCGATTCATCGTCGCCCTGCCATTCAATGAGAAGCTTCCCACGCTCACGCTGGGGACGTCAAGGTTCGTTGCAATGAGTAGGCTCGCCTCTCTTTATCGCCGATTCCAACGCGAAAAGCAATTCGAAGCCGCGTATAGTACGGTGATCCAAGAGTATTTAGACTTGGGTCACATGACGAAGATTACGAATAACCGCCCCTCAAACAACTGTTATTATTTGCCGCATCACGAGGAATCATCAAGGAATCGAGTGATACCACTAAACTTCGGGTTGTGCTCGACGG
>NT_177163.1:0-460 GCF_000188095.3 Bombus impatiens | reverse complement strand
AAAGTGTACTCCTATCCATAGTAGCCGAATCGCTACTATTACTATTAGTTTTCAGGTAAACCAGAGTGAACATAAACCAGAGTGAACGTAACCTGTACAGGACCGATAAAGTTAGAATCCACAGTAAAAATGATAAAGATGCCTGTACATTACATTCAAAAAAATTTGTACGAATAAGATAATGCAGATAAACAGTGTATGTACATATGATTGGCAATTACAGAACATACACATATTCATTGTAATTTTTTGTAAAATCAAATTATACTAAATATGACAATTATTTATAAAGAAAAAGTGCAGTTGCTTTTTTCTGATGAACCGATGCACAAAAGTGTATAAAATTAGTTACATATTATGCACCACCTGATACCATTCAACTTTCATTTACGACATCTACTTCTATTCTTAAACGTTTAGAAGATACAGCCTAATCCATTTGCGTGGGACACTCTGTATA
>NT_177162.1:55906-98866 GCF_000188095.3 Bombus impatiens | reverse complement strand
TCCCGTTGACCGCGGATTCGTTATTGAACCTAAGACCAACATCACTATCGCGAGTGTCCAACCGCCGCGGTTGATTGTCGAGTCGATAATATCCATACTCATATTAACAGACCGTACCTTCGTTATAACACGACGGTGGCCAATTCCAATGAAGATTTATGAAACGCCCACAGCCCAGTTCCTGACTCTTCTCCGACAAATATAATAACTTCGTGTAACATAGTTCGAAACCATATCGTTCATTCCGCTGTTTTCGCTGTTTTGGTACGTTAAGCGTATACATTGATATTTCGGGTGTTGAACGTTATTTTCTAGAGCTGATATTTTGTTTTCCAGGTAAGGAGATGATTTTTTTTCTATTATGTATACTATATCTAGTCTACTAAGTGTAATTAGCAGCCTCAGTTTTGCAATTTTCTTTGTATATTATATACATTGCAATCCAGAAAACATTTCGACATGTTCGTCGTTAAGTAGCGATCAATCAGCTGTCGATCAGTGCAGACAGTAAATTTCTTTTATCTGCAAGTTCAATCTCTTGACAAATCAAATTAGAAGATGTTTTTCTACCTTCTCGCTCGGCAAAATGTCTGAAATTCCAACGCAGAGAAAAATACGGCTTTGAAGCTACTTCTCGAAAATAAAATGACCCGAAGACAAGCCGCTAAGGCTTTCAATATTTCAAAAACGACGAATGCGAAGACAGATACTCGTCGAATGCACAGATCAAGAAAATATTAATTATTTTACCTGTGATTTATGTAAAAATCAAATTTGGATAAGACTGTGTATTCTAACATCTTTTTTTTAACATTGTTAGTCATTTAGAGTAAAAATCTACTAGTTACATAATTGATCGGTACTGGACGGCAATTTTTCGTTTCCTACGAGTTACAATATTTTTGTATTCTTACAAACGATTAATTCCCATTGTTGAATTTGACGAAATTAATAATCTCCCTCCTCTTATTATGCTTCATTTGCACTACCAATTCATTTTGTTAATTTTAATTTCTACCGACTCTATCCTAAGATAAAGCGAACAACTTGGAGCGATCGATACTGTTTTTCTCCTGATTACATTATTTACAACCAATCTCCCTTCTCTTATTATGCTTCATTTGCACTACCAACAATTAATCTTCCTCCTCTTATTACGCTTCATTTGCACTACCAACTCATTTTCTTAATTTTAATTTCTACCGACTCTATCCTAAGATAAAACGAAGATCTTGATTACTTTATTTACAACCATCGTCATAATCGTTATTATTCACAACCAAGGAAAAACCGCCAGACGACCAGCTCGCGTAAATGCAAATTCCAAACCGCCAACTTTGCTTGTATTAGCATTATGTGTTAAATGAAAGATAAAGAATGAGATAATTTATCCAAATCTCAAAAATCTTTTCACTTTCATGAAAAATGAACAAAATTAATTTCAAAGCATTAAAATGTGGCTTGTTTTTCTGGAGAATTCAAAATTCGTAGCTGCTCTCTTTGGTTTTTATATCTACAGGGTCATCCACCTAAAGCCTAAATTTATTCGTTCGTGGATTTATTCGTTCAAACTGACAACAGTTGTGTCATGATTCCGTCTAGACAGACATGGAACGTGCATGTAGCTCGGAACCCACACGCGCCAGACTAAATGAGAATAGCAACAGTGCAACATACACTCAGGGTACTACAATCACGTGCGGACGGCAGTGCAGTTAGAAAGTTTCAGAACTTTCCTTTACGTTACCACAAATAAAGAAATAAAGAACATTTAGATACGTAAAAGATTCTTTCGTGTACAATTCTGTTGATTATTGTTAAAATAAAAATGTCAAATATATCACAGGGTATATAGTTCCCTTTATGGGTAGCAAGTTTTTGTGAAATTTTTTTGCTAGACGCTCGAACGCTCGGCAAACGTTCGGCTTTCGCGTTGAGAACTTGCTATGCTTCCATTCACTTGCCCTTAGAATCGTTGAGACTAGTCGTGTCGAGTGTTTTTCTATCAAATGAAACGCGATAATCGTAAAGTATTAAATGTATCTCATCGTAAAAGGCACCGTATTCCTCAACAATTTCAAGAAAAACATCAAATAATCGTTCGTTAACAAAATGTGAAAGAATTTTCGGAAACGGTTGACATCATACTAGCTCACAATCAATTCTGTTTTGCTTTCGATGTAGGCTAATTCTCTACTAAAGAGTAGGAGTATAAAGCAAATCATTCTTATTTCTATTCTAAATACGAAGTTATAATATATACGAATATTAATCGTCGTAGCTTTGTTTATTTTCACAATGGGCGCGTACAGCGAAAAAAATTACAGAAAGAGGGGAGAATGTCAAACTCTATCGCTCTTGCTCTGTTTATATTTTCGCACGTTGCTCTACGACCCTCAGGGCAGACTTCCTTGTCCGCACTCCGCTCCTCGCTTCTGCTGTTCATTCGTCCCGCTCTCACTCCGCGACTGCCTTGTTTTCTTTAACCTACTATGTATATGCTACCACCATCTCGTTCGGTGGTATAAAAGCAGCATCTCGCTCGAGATTCAAATGTCACATAATATTCGTCCTTTGGCAATTCCTCGTCGAAGAAAAGCCAACGCACTACGATCTATCACAGATATGTTATCTTTGAAATATCTACAGTTCATGATATATATATGTACCGTATATATTATACTTATCGTAACACGAAACCAAGTTGCAAAAAGTTTCCGTCACCAACGTATGTGGATGGTAGGCGAGAACACGGAGCGATTGTAGTTGTCGCCAGGGAAGCTTAAACATAACGCCGCTCATAAGAACTAGAAAAATTTACCGAATGTCCAGCTAGACAAATTGTAAAGTACGAATTAAATAGTAATAAAAGAAAAAAAACTCACAAGAGGCACAAGTCGCTGTTCTCCATACAATGAAGAAAAGCGTTTTGACCTAACTCAATTTTATCTTCCTGGAACCTCACGAAGCTACGGTGAAAAATAAGCGCAGCCGCTTCTGTGCACTTTTTCCTGTAAGCTACATTTCGCTACAATGCAATTACAATGCAATTATTTGCATTTTTACAAACGTTACGATCCTTCCTCTATCTCGTTTGGGATTATTTGTTCTTAACGTATTCGACATTTTCTTTTACATCTAACTTAAAAGTTATCAACGATGATTTTCTGCAAATTCACCGGTATTACTCGACTTTGAATCGCTTTGCTGCGTATGTCTCGAATACGAGGATGAGAAACAGAGAGACATAGCGATACATTTAACAAAATTCATACTTAGACAAACTAGTTTTAGAAAATAGAAATCAATTTAATTACAGCCATGTTTGGTATCATTATCATTGTAACAGTAAACTAAAAAATTTAGAAACTTTATTTTTTTGTTGAGACGATTATTGCGCTGGATTAAGTTTTCCTTCGCTTCCAATATGTATAATATCCTAATTGTATACAGGGTGGTCCACTCAACTTGCACACTCCGAATAACTTTTAAAGTATGCGTAGTAGAATAAATGTTTTTATACAAAAGTTGCATAGTTTTGAGCGGCACTTCATAAGGAATATGCACTTTTCTTATACGCGAAGGTGTTTCAGTGACTTCAAGGTCAACTTTATTTTTTTAAGCGGGGTCATATTTTTTAATGCATTAATCGAAGCATCCCAGGATTCTCTATAAAAATAAGAGCATTAACTTATTTATGAAGGACAACGTAAACACAAGAATATCGCTTCTTTCATACGTTAAATTTGACAAATTAATGTTGAAATATCTGCTAAACTAATAGTCTTTCGACACAAATAGGTCAATCCGTTTTTGTACAAAATGTGCAGCCGGATCGACTTTGTCCAAAACGCGTTCACCTGCGGAAACACTAATCGTGCCAAATTATGTCCCTTTCGAAACCATTCAACCTGTACCTGAAATATCGTTTAATGCTATCGAACGCAAGCGAGATATTTTAGGTGATAACGTTATATAGGACACCCTGTCCTATGTACAACATATGTCTAATGTATAAGATGTAAAAAATATGTTTTAATACTAATATACTTTTCTACGCCTTGGAATTAGCGGAGGTTTATAAAAAAAGGTTGGTGCAAAAGTGACCTAAACTTTAATATTCAAGATCAGCTTTGTTTATTGCAACGTATTCTATTCGTCAGAAGGGGAAAAAGTCGGTGCGTATAATTTTGTAATAATTTGAAATTATGATGTTAGATGCTTTATTCTGTTCAGGTCGCACTACTTTACGCATTGTTTCCTCGTTAATATCTCATTATTTACATTCTATATGACTTTAAAATGTAAACGTGTAAATAACGTGGTGGTAAGAGCTAGTGAAACTTTAATAGCTTTTTTCAAGAGAACCATCGGGTCGCAACCCACGGCTCCATTGGCAAGTTTGATTCTCGTGACGAGTAAAATATGGCGCAAACAAAAAAGTTTTACCTTCAAATTTTAAGAGCAACCGAGTATGTGGAATCTCGCTGCGATGATCGTGACACCTACTTTCCCAACACCCTGTACATACACACAACCACGGTTTGGCTTTGGTTTCAGGGATGAATTTGGCCTCGAAATAAGCAAACTCGCCATCCCCTCCTCGTTATTTGAAATCGCTGGCAGAGTGGGAGATTCGAGAACGAGCGGAGTCCATGAAAGCGATGAGACATAAATCTTTATGGTCGAACGAGCAGCGACGACGTTTAGTAGAAGAAGAATAGAATATGTATAACGTTTTCTCACTCCAGCGATGTTACTATATATATGATATTACTATATATATTTATACAGGACTTATATATATTTGAGGATTTCACGATCAGTTACATATCTCGAAAAGTACGTTATATGTCACTCGTTTCTTATTTTTCAGCTGTTTTCCAAGTCATTTGAAGATCAGCTTTGCTGTTTTTAAATGGAAAGTGTACCTTTTCTTCAGAGATTCTTATTCTACTGGAAGAAAGAAGAAACTTTTATAGGAAACATTTTTTTAGTAAACCTTACCTTGAAAAGATATTTATTCGATTAAAAGTTTATTTCAGTTTTTGTATTTCCAAAGTAGCGGAAGGAAAATTATGCAACAAAAAGTAAGTTCCTTTAATTTTTCTGGTCATTATTAGCGATAAGGTAAAATCAATGACAATGTGCTTTTTTACGACATTGCTTTATTTTAAAAACAGTTGAATTTGAAAATAGATCATACTACTGTTTAGAACAAGATGGAAAACATTTGGAAAACATTTTACGATATTTCGATTTTGAGTAACGATCACCCAAGTTAACCGATTTTGATCCGAATCATAATGAAACATATAGTAATATCCAAATAAGGATTGTCGATTGAAGCTAGATAAACGAAGATTGAGTCTTTAAATTAATGTTTGAGTAAATTTACTTTCCATCTTCCTCTACTTTTGTTTGACAGAAAATAGTCTTTTTAAGTTATGATTACTGAAGGAAGGCTTTCCTTCGTCTATGCCATGTCATTGTATAAAATGTTTATTATTGCTTCTCCCATTACTAACACCGCTCGATTATTATACGCGTATTTCCTTATAATTTCTCTAAGCAAGTTTAAATCTGTCTTCTTTCTTGTTATCAAACTTAATTCCGATTTGTCCGTTTCTGCTGCTTCGTTTTCGTCTTCTTCTCCTTCGTTTATTTCTTCGCTTATCTCTTCTTCTTGCTCATTTTCTGGAATACCTTCATCATCGTCAAACCTTCCTACAGGATCTTCATCATAAATGTCATATTCATCAACTTCCTCCTCATTGTAATTTTCGTTGGAAACATCTCTGATTCTTTCTTCAATTTCCTCTCTTGAAGCTGTTTCTGCTCTACGAACTCGCACTGCGCCGACTTTATATCGGCTCTTAAATTCGGCTAACCATCTCTTGTCTCCAGTAAGCGAACTTCCTTCCTGTTCACCACACAGTTCGATTGCTTTCTCTTGTATTAATGGATCAGTTAATTCTGCCCCTATTGCTTGTTGATCCAGGATCCACGCATACAAACAATCTTCCACTTCTTCGTTCAAAGATCTTCTTCGATTTTTATGTTTTGATGAATGGCCTCTTCGCTTTCTAAGACGTATCAAGTGTTCGTTCTCGCGACAAATACTATGTATGACATCTCGCGAAACTCCATACTGACGAGCTAAATATTTCACTGACATCCCTCTCTTCAATTCTTCAACAATCTCGTTCTTGTGTTGCACCGAGAGGAAAGTTCTTCTCTTCCTTCGGTTTTCTGACATGATTAAAGAAAACACAATACTTCGTAACTTGAACTTTCCGCGCCGTTTTAACTGTCTCGTACTGCTCGATCAGTACTTGTCGAGAGACTGAGACCAACCTCAGAATTGTAGGAATTTTGTGCTCCGATTCAGGTAAAAACGTTTGTTTTTCCGAAAAAATATTCATGTGACCTCGTCAAAGAACATATCGCTATTTTTACGGCAAACACAAACGGCACCTACTCATCATCTAATTATTTGATGTAAATGTATACTACCCGACTGCGATAAACATGGAATTTTTCTTTAAATTTGATAGTCTTAATTATCCGTATCTTTTATTGTTTTATATTTGCATTCACATCGGCAGTTTAGGGAACGTTTTAAACATTTTTGACTAAATATTCCGTGTATTATTTATAACTTGATAACAATATACTAGCAATAATGATACGCTGCGACAATGACATAACTCAGAATTTGAAGTTTTTCAGTTATTGATATAGAAAAAGTGGATCTTGTTTGTACTTCTTGCTGGTAAAGCCTGATAAGTGAGCCTTATTTTCAAAAATAAGTATACGAGGGCAATTGTACCGTTGTCTTTTGTTTACGTTTGATACAATACAAAATATTCAAACTCGGTTTCCCTAAAATCGTGATTCTTCAGTCATGTCATTCTTGTGGCAAACGAGCGACGCACTCATACTACAGTAATTATAAAAAATAAGAGCGTTTCATCCATCGCTTAGATACCAGAACAACAGGTCCTGTGTCTTGTTCTATCCTTTTTCGAACAATAACGCTGGTCGTCCGACCACTTTATGATTCGCCGTTATCTCCAGCTTCTCGTTCTTTCTGCATATTCTCTCTTGTCCCGTTCGAGAACAAAGCCAAGGCAAACAGCATACCTGTATCGACTGTACCTGATTCGTAGTCCGCGATACACCGGTCTCGAGCGCACTGCTTATTTCGAAGTGAAAACTGTACATATATAGTGGCTCATGAAAGCATTCGACTGCCTTTCGCAGCAGACTAATTTTTCTAAAGCCGCGCCAAGCGACTTGAGTTTTTTTGGCAAGTTGGAAGGATTTATTGTCCAGACGAAGGGAACAATGCAATCGATTGCAATTGGAAAGAAAAAAATTAGGATCACTCTTTACGATTCTTTTACCTGAGCTTGTGATGAGAATTTCAACAACACATTTTTAGCAGTTATGTCAGCTATGTGCTGACAATTTCATCGTGGCTAGAAGCAAAACCCGTTGAAAAACAGTCAGGAATGACGAAAATCGCGGTTTTCTGCAATATTTGTCCTGTGATTGCAATAAATCTACACTTTTATCCGTCTTTCGATGCCTGTTGCTTGCTTCCACATCAATCTATTTCGACTCTTTAAGATGTGTTGTTTAAACTTTTATTACAGGGCCGGATAAAAACGTTGTAAAAAGTTCCTTCTTGCTCATCATCTAGTCAACTAGTCCTTTTAGCCCATCAAGAAAGTTCGAGTCGTTTGATCCAGCTATAAAAAAGTTCTTCCGTTTTGAGGAGTGTTCGGATACCGTCGTGAGCCGCTGTATGTACGTAAACGTATTTTCAATAATATGTGTCATATTGTTTTTTCAGGATCTTTCATACCACAAAATTATAGTCTTCGGGAATCTGCTTCGGTAAATATAATCTAATTATTAATTTTATTTATTTCGTATTATAAACCAACAATAAAAACTAACATATAAAGCTTGCGCTGGAGTAACATGTACATGCGGACATGAGAGAATTTTCTTATGGAAAAATATGAACAAGAACGTTGCCAATTCTGAACTGATCAGAAGTAAATAAAATAATCGGCGGAAGATTACTCTACGCGTGAAAATGAATCGGAAACGTAGTTTGCTTCCGAGAAAAGTAAATTTGGCTAATTAGGCCAATTCTTAGCTAAACACGTGGAAACATTATTTTTTTATTTTTTCGAGTCAACTCTGTATATAATCGATATTTTAATCAAAGTAAAAATAAATCGCGATAATACAAAGATAAATGATAAACTGAATTATTAGATATAACTCTAACCTATGGTTTAATGTAATCTCCATCCTAACACATAGCCTAAACTGATCTATCGTAATTTAATTCAAATCTGGATGAAACCAAAGTTCTGTAAGAATGATAGAATATAATCTATCGTGTGAATTATTAGATAGGAATATGCGTGGCAAATAGAATGAAAAGCGCGCATAGATTATGAATAGTTGCAAGGATGAGAAAAGTATGTGAATCGCAGTTGCGACAGATTATATAAGATATCCGCGTAAAAAGCACAAAATTGTAGTAAAATAACACATTGCGTAAACCTTTTTATTGTAGATTCTTAAATTAGCCTAAGTTGGTATCCAGTTATATTTAATGTGTATTTAACAATTATCGGTTCTTTGTTTTCGCAACCACATGTGTTCGCTTTAATTTCACACGATAAAGAGTATCTTCTTATAAACAGTGTACTCACCACAGCTTTTCTAGTATTACTTTGATCAAGAATTATTCAAATTTTCAACATTATCTGACCAATCACAAATATCGCGAAATTAATGTTTATAAGAACAAAGTGTTGGAACAAAATGTCTGTTGGAAAGGTTGTACCGAGGTTGTATATATAGACAAGTCCCTTCGTTCAGGAACGTAGCCTCTGGAAAAAATGTATGTTTACAGAAAGCATTTTATTGGCAATGGGTGAGTTTGCCGCTCGTGATACAATTTCCTTTGCCCGTACTTTGTCTTTTCTCAGTGTCGAACCAAACTTTGCTTTCTAGCATTGGAATTTACGGAATTTTGCCAGTTGTCACAAAGTTTCCATGATCTGAAAATCGTGATAAGTATAATTTCTTCTCATACAAGCAAAAGTATCTTTTTTTTGCAAACTTTAGACAGTTCTGGTGGCGGAATCTTATAAGAAACTTGTCAAATCTCGCCCCTGGCTCTTGTTTCATTAATTTGCACAGGTATCTCTCGTATACTTGACTTTGCTTAGGAGAATAGTACTAGTCTTCCACTGCAATTTTGTACATGTCGACATCTGTATCTGCATCTGTATCTGTGTATCAGTGTTAAGAGTGTCATGGTAAATTTTCTGGAACAAGTCTGTATGTTGGAAAGTTGTTCTTACTCGTTCTGGCTTATCTATATTCGCCGCGAGAAGATAATTTCTAAATACTCTTTTCCATTTTTCCTACCGCAAAGAAAAGTTGAACCGCCTTCACACTCAATGGTAACCAGTTGGTCGATCCGAGAAATCTCGGCGATCTGCAAGGGTATTGCTTCGGTTTAGGTACCATTTTGCATTAACCAAATTATTTACATATAGTGAGTTATGTTTCTACTCATAGGTACCGTAAGCTTATCATTTCACCCGTACGAGATTCTATGTCGTTTATTTAATACTAACATTTGTAAATTTATTTCTTCCATATTGGTCAATGGGGTTTGTTTGGTGTAATTTCTGTTTCGACGTATCTGGGTATAATTTAAATTTAATAAAATATTACATAAATATATATATATTATATAAAAATATAAATAAATTATCTAAATTAGCAAATGAGTGAATGTACTTGATATAGGTGTAAGATATCAAATAAGTACTTGGAGAGTGATTTTGTCACAAATGTCACAACGTCACATTTTCTCACAATTGTCGTAATGATAACTATTTGTGTATAATATTTTATGAGTACATATATATAATTCCTAGATTAATCTAACTACAACGACTGTTATTTTTGGGTAATTATGTAAATAAACAAGCACTTACTGTTTATTGTTATTATGTCGAGCCTTTTAACTCTAGAAAACAAATTTTCACTCACTTATATGCGTACAACGATAATATACGAAACTACAACGTCCAAATTTTTCTTCCTTTACCGCCATTTATTTTTTTTTTTCTGTGATAGCAAATCACAATTATGGCAACAGTGGCAAAGCATTGTCTCTTTTTCTGAATCAGTAAACTGCGTATACACATCAATGCAAAACTTTATTTCGGTGCGGTTGGCGTGCATATTCGTCGTGTAAAACAAAAAAACACTATTTAATATAAAAATTCAAAATTTCTAGTAAAAAGTAATATAAGTGACATTTAGTGGTATGTTCCCTTTATACATCCAGTAAATACATACATTATTTGTCTTTTATAAAAACAAGAGTTTGAGAAAAAGAAGGAAGTTTGATTATTTGGACTATTTTCTTTGCTATATCGGCTATGCTCCGTACAACGTGTATTACTTTTTATAAATTGAATTGATTATTTTCCAAAATGCATCGGCTATTTCTCTAATTATCTTTTGGTAATTTTGAAGTTTTCAATAACGATAGCTTTTTCCAACAACGAATTGTCGATATTTTATCGAATAAAAATGTAATCCTTGCCCGTTTTGCTTTACTCTCTTCGTAAAATTTATAATAGGAGCATTTACCCTGCGGTCGACGTGTTACTCGTCGTTGCTTCGCTTTACCGGCGCACCCCGTAAAGGATTTTTGAAACCGAACTCCGCAGTTAACAGGTTAATTATTATTAGTGGCGTGCACGTACTTTGATCCACATCGGCGCTTGCTGCGTCTCGAGTTACTGCCGTCATCGTCCTTGCAAAAGTTACATTATGCGCTGTCTCCATACCTGGCAGCTAATAGAGTGAGTGTACGAACAGAAACGCACACTGCCCCTTTACTTCTCAACCTCGTACATTGAGTCACAAAGTTCTATATATGAACGACACTCTATCATTACTACACTAGATATACTTAATTACAAAACTGGTAATTTGACGTGCTCAAAAGTTTCTAGTCACTTTGTGTTACGAAAGAATTTCATGCTTTATCTCGCAATATATGTATATGGAAATTGTATAGAATTCAAACTACCCGTCAAGCGACATTTTTACTTTTGTTTTGTTTTACCGGCAGTCATTTGCTGAATAGAATAGATCACGAGAGAAGAACAGTAATTTAAGATCGATTCTCAATTTTCCAGGTAAAATTTGTAAAATTTGTAGTAGATTTGTTATTAACTGTTATTGTATTTAATTTCATTATTCTCAAAATAAACTCGATTTTCCAGAATCGATCGTCCGATTTACCCTAAGCATTCACGTTATTACATATATACATATATACGCTAAAAGTGAATTTTGTTAATACTTTGCGCCTCTAAAGTTCTGGGGTAAGCGTCGCGCGGTCCCTCACAATCCACTTAACGAAAGCTAACAATCACCGCCTTGCCCTTTCCGTGGCCAGATCCTTTAAACAAAGTATCGATTCTCTATTTTTTATTCTTTGACATTGCAACGTTCAGTATATGTCTCTATGAATTTATCCTTCGTCAAACTGTTTCACACATCCTCCAAACAGCTCGGCTATCGGCTTTGCAAAAATTCGCTCAAGCAGCCTGCCTTCGGCCCAGTCATACATTATTGCAAGCCCAAATAGCGGCCAACTATCTGCCATTATATCGACACGAAGTTGTCGCTAACATATTTGTTATTTTTCATATTTTGTAATGAAATTTTTGTATTAGGAGTACGAAGGCCAGGTATGCAGTTGATTAGATTTGTCTCTTTTATCGTACCTCGTTTGTATCTTCAAATTTATTTACACGCTGTGTTGCCTCTATTGATAGGTGTTCAATGGTTCAATAGGTGTTCAATATTTCGAGTCATTATCGAGTTAAAACATCCAATTTCTCGATATTTCTGTTGCTATTTATTCCAATAAATGTACATGTATCAAAAATATTACATTGTTCATCATTCCATTGGTTTCCATAAGATTGAAAGACTCATCGTGTAAGTGTGTTGTTACAATACAGTGACTAGTATGAGTTACTAGCATAATATGTCAACATTTTCGCGATAGACTTTCAATTTATAATGCGATCAACTTTTCCAATTATTCTTTGCTGTATTCCACTTTGGATCCGATTTCCAAACTGCACTGTGCCTTGCTATATCGTTAATCGTAAATTTGTAATAGTAGGTAAATCTTACGAGAAGATTTATTAGTTTGTGACGAATTAATTACTCCCGAATTTCAGCAGAAGCTTTTCGACACACGTTTTATCGCTTTAACAATTTACTAGTAAGTATACATACAATACATTCCATAAATTGTCAAATTTTATTACATTTCATGTATATTGCGCGTTTTCCATCCCAATTTCCAGATTTACCTTCTATAGGCAATTCATGGGATAAACTTGATTCTAGAATTTATAAAATCTCCAAATAAATACATCGTTAATGAACTGAAGAATAGATTGACAGATAAATGGCATTCCACTAATGTAGAATATTCGAAAAAAATAATTTTAAATAATAAACTAAAAAATAAATAAAAGATGTAAAAAAAATATTAATTTTCGATAAATCACCGTGTACTTCTGCCACGAAAAATTGGGGATGATTTCAATTAATTTATACTACAATATAAAAATGTATTGAGCTAATGATATGCATACAATTCCAAAGCACATTAAATAAGTTTCATTTTTAAAAAAGTCAACCTAGGCTTTACGTAATTAATTCAGACATGTTACAATATATACAGGATGTTGCGTAGTGACCGGTGCGAGTCGTGTAAATGTGTGGATGATAGTATGGCAAGTGTGAAACACGATGATGCATCTGAAAAAACAGACAATGCATCTGGCCACGCGGCGAAATAAAAATGGTGTCCCGAAAGAGAATAAAACTGAATATTTAAAATATCTTCAAAGTTAACACACGAGGTGTGTCTAAAATCGTGGTACAACGGATAATGATTTTGCATGTAAAAATAGACCGAAGAAAAGCACAACATTTTTTGTTTAAAGCTTCGTTTTCAAAGGAAACGAGTTTGAAAAAAAAAAAGATAGATATGAGTTACTCCAATGCTTCATATAACTGATAGCACGAAACACCATTGCTTGTAGTCTGTTTCGGTAATCGCACAATGATTGGTCAATAGAAATAAGAAAAATAATCCATTTGTATTTCTGGCATTACACCGGAAAACATACGACAAAAGGTTCTACATGGATGTATATCAACTAACATAGAAGTATTTGAAAATGTAGGGTCCAAAAGTGTACTGAAGTTAATGGTGCATATTTTGAATATCTTCTGAAATAAATATTTTCCATTGAAACATACAAATCTTACTTTTGCCTTTTCTCTATACAAACATGATTTTCTCGTTGCAGGTTACGAGAAGGTCAACGTGTGATCATGCACATGGTTGAATTTGTTTTTATATGAGCTACAAGAGTGTTGTAATAAAAATATACAGCGCCATTTAAAAATGACCTTGAAATCTTTTGAAAAATGTTTTCTCAAGGTCACATTTTTGCCCTTCATTTGTCCCTTCCACGCTAAGATCCATTATAAATGCACCTTAGTATGTCACCAACGAACTAATACATCGCGACCTTAAGATACCCACAGTCAAAGAGGAAATAGCAAAATATAGTGATAGATATAGCAAAAGAGTCAACAAACATCGAAACCCCCTAATTACTGGATTACTCGATACGTCGGACCAGATCCGCAGGCTGAAGAGACACTACCCATTAGACCTAAACACTAGATTTAATTAGATACTTATATTAAGTAATATTTTTACTTATAAATTATACCTATCTATAATAAGTATTAACTTATTATAAATAATTAGCCATGTCACTACGCCACGCCAGAAAAAATTATTGAAAATTCTCAATGCGAAAATCGATTGCAAATTTTAATAAATAAATAAAAAAAATTTGTCCCTTCCAAACGAGTATTCTCTTCCTCTGATATTTTTTTCTATCATAAGAAATAACAGAGATGTTTAAGATGGTCAACTTAGGCGAAATGCCCTGTATGACACCATACACCTTCAGAGTATTTTATAGATACATTAAACATGGAATCATTTAGCAGATAGATTATTGAAATCATCATATTCTATTCTACGAGAAACAAGAAATATTTGACATTTACAAGGGGAACACTCCAACTGACTAACTTTGATTTTAACGAGCTTTTGCGAGTTGTGTCATTTAAAAACGTCAAGACGATCGTGACATCTTATCGAAAAATAACTCTCCGGAAACCTTCTAAGCAGCAGTTTGTAGCCTGCCAAACACTGATCCACTTTTATTTGAAACATTTTTCTTTTGTCGCACCATCAGAAATAGCCAACAAAATCGTGGCGACAGTTATCACTACATCGAATATTTTACGCATAGCATTCAAGACACATATATTAACAACTCGTAGAGTTAAAATCTGCCCAACAAAATCGAAATCGCCCAATTGTGGTCCTTCTCTTGTCAGAACAATACAGCGTGATGTTGTAAGGAAGCAAGGAAGGGAGGAAAAGGGCAGAAAGATATAGAGAGAGCATTTCACCCGAGCCTGCTAGTGGACTCATTGATAAGGCGACTTTGCATGACTGTATCTTAGACGCTGAAATAGTGAAGGTCAGGTCAGAGGATCTACATTTAGGAAAGGATAGTAAGACGAGTATTCGGAGACTGTCTTGAATGAAAATCTTTGCGATGATAAGTGTAGAGAGGTCGCCGCAAGAGATAACCTTGAAATTTTCAGAACCTCTTCTTCTATAGAAAATTCTGACCACCGTATTAATGGTTCTCCGTATTATACAACTCCTATGAACCTTCATAGTATATCAAAAGATGGTGGAATTAGTTAAAGCGATTATAGTTTACAATGTAGGTCCAACACAGGTCCACCGTGTTTACTGCAAACGTTGATCCGTGACGGTATTATAAAATATTATTGCTAACACTTAGCCAACCGAATAGGGAGATCTCCCCTCTGTGAAGGATATCGCTGCGTGACCGAATTTAGCAGCGCGTTTTTTTCTTTTTTTTTGTTATTATCAGTTATTGTTTCCCAATTAATTGCGTTACTTTTTCTGTTTTTATAAAGTACAGTATATAACAAAATACACTAATTTAGTGATGTTAAAATTAATTAACAAATTACAATATCAGTTATGACTAAATAAAGTCATAATAGTATAAGGCGTAAAAAATAAATATTAACAAATAAAGTATAAGGTGCTACATCCTGTGACCTAAGCATATTATAATTCATCCTTCGGCCAAGGTGGTCAGCTATGTAAACATACTTACTCGGACCAGCAATAAACTTATTAGCTTTCTTGAAATTGAGACGCTCCTTAGGATTATTGCTCATTACGACAAAACACGGGGTAAGCGGGTTTTCTCATGTTCTAAACACACACATCACAAGCTTTCCTCTTCCACGTAACTGTCACCGAGCCTCACTTGCTATCGACTCTTCGAAAACACTCCTACATCTCTACAGTTGTTGAAAATAAATAGTGTTTTATTTTATAAAAAAATACCCTTAAAAATGTCCAGAAGCAACGGTGAAAATGTAAGTGAATTGTTCATGGGCGAACTACCAGACTGTTATGAAGATAACGACATGCAGGTACGTGATTATGAGTTTAGCGAAGATGATAGTATTCTTATTCCCACACATCAAGAATGCTTTTGAGCGATTCGGAGGATGATATAGTTAGTTTCGGCAATATCGTCGATAGTGTCGATGATTGGTCAGAAAATGATAATGGAACCTGAGCTAGAAGCATATGACCCAACTCTAATCGTGAACACGATAGTTCATGATCGAGGAAACATATTGGAAATAACTCGGTTGTTCCTTAGCAATGATTTATTTGAGCAACAGAAACAAGTAGATATCGCTCTTAGGTTTTAAACGAATATAAAGGATATAAATCAGTGAGATGGATTGATGTCACAGTGAGAGTCTCTGAGTTTAATTATATTGATGTACAGACATATGTACAGACATAATGTACAGAAAAGACACCGGAGCCTTCCCTTTTGGAATTTCGGGAAAATCCGTAAAATTGTAATCTGAAGTCTATCATAGCCATAATTAAACAATTGTCGTCATTCTATCTAATTTTATTTGTTTGGGATTTGCGATAATGAGTTTGGGCTCGAGGCGACAGTCAGCCGCCGAACGAGGTCGCGGTCAAGGGATGAACGTTTCTAACGGTCTAACAAAGTTATGGAGTGACGGTATAGCTCCCCTTAAAAAGGAAATAGTTGTAACACTCGACAGACACACCCCACATAGTTTTTCCTCCGTGGCATCATCGGGACGAGTCATTCTCTCTTGCGATCTCATCGACGAAAAGAGTAACGCCTTACAATCAGTGAACACTAACAAAGAACCCGACTTAGATTTTGTGAGCATGTACATCTATCATCCCTTCGACCGCGAATTCGCTATCGAACTTAAGACCATTGTCACTAGTGTCGCGAGTGCCTAATCGCCGTGGTTGATTGTCAAGTCTGTGGTATCCATACTTGCGTTAATAAACCGCACCTTTGTTATACAATAACGATGGCTAATTCCAATGAAGATTCACCAAACACCCACAACCCTATCCACAACGCCACCCCGACATATATACACAGGCATGTACAGATAATATACATAATTACTGGTCAACTTTTTCATATATAGAAACGCCAATCTTTTCAAAAACAATGAGTCGCATCTAGTTTCAAGAGGAGTCGAATTATTTAGTTTCAGTAAAGATAAAGTTGAAATCGTCGTCATGTATCATAACGCACTCCATCACTGGAAAGAAAGAAGATGACAATTTCCTACACATAAGGAATTATCGGGTAGAACTCGATGCATAGCTGAAGTTTCGAGGAGTTTCATGTCATAAATGCATATTGCATTTTGTTAACCGAATATTATAAACCCTTAAGTGGTATTGAAGAATATCAATCTGAAGACAAAGTAAGGATGAAAGAGTAGTATACGTAAGCGGACATGGATGGATTCCTTGTAAAACAATAAGTCAAAGATATAGAATAACAATTTTTTGTTTGAGGCTTAGTTTTGGAGAAAACTCAGTTCGAAAACTCTTCGCGAGCGCGAAATACTTGTGACACTTAGAATGCCTCGTTCCTGTCTTTGTGACCATAAACATTAAAAATGTCACGATTGATCTTGGTAATATGATGATTCAGCCTGCAAGATCACCGCAGCTTGTTCCGCTGGATCTTTTTTATGGGGTAACATTATTCGTTTACTTTTTGTATTGTAAAGAACGTATATTCGTAACAGTTAGGAAAAAAAACTATACAGATACCTGAACACATATGGACTCAAAATTCATTGACATTAGTTCTCGCTTCAGTGATTCGGCGAGTAACGTTCTGTTTACGACAAGATAAACGATAATTTCTGTAATTTCCGCATTAACACATTCGCGACCGCTTTGGGAACTGTAGCGTCCAGGCCTTTCCAATCAAATGCCCCTCTGTGAGCCATTGTGCAGGGAATTCATACATCTTCCATTACCACAAGCGAATTTATCTACATCAATGACATGTAAAGGAAGGGTTGGTACTAGTTGCCAATGGTTCCAAATATTTTAGGAGCAGGTATTGTTATTATTTTCAAGTATTTTTCTTTTAAAACACGGCCAGGAATTTATTTTTACCTATTTTGCCAATATCACAATATGTCATTGTAATATCTATATAAGTAAATGAAATAGTTATAATTCTGGGAATAAAATTTGCAAATAAACATGATAAATAAATATATGTAAAGTATAATAATAATAACAACGTTGAAAATAAGGAATATTTTTTGGGAACTTCCTATTATTAAATATCTATTGGAATATTTATAATGATATGTCGATACTAAAAGCATAAAATGAGAAAAAATAGTTTCTTCAGTTCAACGCCCGTCAATGACAGCATTAATTAATCAGTATCTTTCATAATACTGTCAAAGTTAATTTTTTCGAAAACGAAGCTACGAGAAAAAATCGTTTTTGTATATTTTTGGTGTATCTTTTCATAAGGAATCTACCTATGCCCGTTCGTACTACTTGTACTACCCTGTATATGAAATATACATATATGTAATATTACATATTATACGTATACGAAATTAATATTAGCATATAAACACGTGATGCATATGTGAGAGTTTTGATTTACACACACACACCGTGCATTTATTTACAGATTACACCTGGAGCATAAAACATCACGTTTATGATGGCAGTTAATTTTTTACAGTTATTTTGTACATTTTTGGTTTTGGACAGTCTCC
This sequence comes from Bombus impatiens, assembly GCF_000188095.3. Taxonomy (NCBI): domain Eukaryota; kingdom Metazoa; phylum Arthropoda; class Insecta; order Hymenoptera; family Apidae; genus Bombus; species Bombus impatiens. The sequence continues at coordinate 80,449 of NT_177162.1, read as the reverse complement.
GCTTGAGTGATTGTTTAAGAATATATCACAGTAAAATAAGAGTTTTTTAACGTTCAAACCTTTTTAAGCGATTGCTTTCTGTTTAGAAACCATTAGCAAATATTATTTTCTCGAGTGTTTAAATGATGCAGGAACTATTTATTGTTTTCTCTGTTGAAATTGTACAACATTGTACAATTGTTATGGTATAGAGCAGCACACGGATACTTTTTCAACTGCGTGTACGCGTTTACAATTTGTAAGTGTTTTTTTTTTGCAGCTCTATGTAGGATAGGAGAATACAAGAAAAATGTTTAAAATGTATCGTTGGCCGCCGAGCAGTGGAGTATTTTCTCGAACACGGTAAAAAACATTTTCCGAATAAAATCATATATTTATTGGCTATTTTTTCATTTTATTCAGTTTGGACGTATATTTGTAGTTTCGCTGATGCGGAATGATCAATAAGACTTATTTTTTAATTGTATTTATAAGTTAATTATTGGGGGATATAATGCAAAACCGGATGTTTATTTGAAATCATACGAATTTTAATACGGTTATAAAATCTTTATTTACATTATTTCAAAACTAATCGACAAACCTATTTTTATTCGTTTTAACAACTATTATCGTATTTCAACTTATTCTTCTAACTTGTCTGAACTATTTAAAAGTTGACATTTTTACTTTTTTTTCAATCTTATTTCACGAATTAATAACAATTTTTACTACTTGTACTAATTCATGTTTATTTTTATTCATTTTTTCCTTTGTTTAAAAAGTAAAGTCACAAGAGAAAAGCTAATTTCCTTTTTATCGAAGGTAAGACATAGTTCTTTGCAATGCAACAAGAAAGTACTACATTAAGCTGCATAAATTGCTACATAAACAATAAAAATGGGAAATGTTCAGCAAATATTATATAAACATATATACATATATAAATTTAAAAAATATCAAAAGTACTAAAATGCAATACTAGCAATTCAAGTTCGCTTCTGCTAGACTTAGTTACATTAAACAAACAATAATTGTAGTTTTCGGGAATTTCGTGGCTAACCTCTTCACAGCTGTGTAGCTAAATCAAAAGCTAACGAATGTTAAGAAATATCATACTACGTTATGCCCCAAACGATCGACTAACTACCAGCAAGGAAATTTTTTATTTCGGACGTACTTTTGTAAGAGGAGTTTCTACTGCGTATAAGGGCAAGTGCGTGGCGACCAGTAGGTTCAGAAACTGCAACATGTGGGTGACCAACGAAGTGCATTGAATCAAATAGTTGTATTCACATTGTTTACACAACGAGCAACTTTCTTGCAGACGGAACAGAATTTTGCATATAGTTGGGTATCTTTACGATGCGTACGTAGCTGTTTTGTGCTATTTTTCATATTCATATTGTGCATATTTTCAGTGGGCTTGTTGCATTTCCTTCTTAGTTATTTCCAAGCTATTAGCTATTTCTTCGTCAAGAAAACTGCAAACCCTATCTCATATTCGCAGCCATCTTCCTTATCGATAGTTTTATTACGCTCAACATCTCATCGAACGATTTAATCGACATTCTCGTAAAGCTACAAAATTTATTTTCATGTTTGTTAATGTCGTTAAGAAGCATGGCAAACATTCTTTTTGTACGGTTTCCCTTTAATAAGAAATGCACTCGGTATTTTCTTCCTTTTTCTTTGAAAGCAACTTTGTGAGTACAACACTTTCCTCGACATTCATTCTGTTCGACAATATTTACGATATTGGCAACTTCGAGTCACCGAGCTCCGTCGTCGAGTTTGAACTTGGCTTTTGGTCACCGGCGACTGGTCGACATCGAAACAAAACAAAAAACATAAAAAGCGAGTTCTGTATCTATTATGTAACAATATCTTTACGCACTGTTACTTTGTGTATTACTGCAAATTGCATCAATTTTGTAGCAAGTTTGATGCAAAAGTGTTTTTACCTTTTTTCAGAACGAAATTATCATTATTAACCAAGTGATTAGTTTTTTCTGCTTATTTCAAACAGAGCTAGCGCATCGGTAATTACATTTCGTTGAAAGTCCACTGGATAAATCCTTAAATGTGATTTCTCATAATATAGAGAAATACGTTTACGAGAAGGGCGACGTGGCCGTCATAAATACCGCAACAACAAACTCTATTTATCCATGTGGTACCATAACTAAGTGGCAGTGGCTCCGTGTGGCGAATAGCCTTTTAACCGTTCCTATCGGTCTAAAAAGCCTGAGGTTCTGTTACTTACTCAAAAGGCTATGTCGTTATTCAGCTCAGAGGTCGTGTGCCCAACTAAATCATGCTGGATTTAAGTGGATTTTACAAACTCCTCTACGCCCAACTATGACGATGCATTGCTGTTGCAGGGTCGTTACGACGCCATTCTACCGCAATATAAAGATTATTTCCATCAAATGCTGTAAGTACATCGACGATGAAATAAGACCATTTGATTTCACGAATTTCATCACATGATATTATAAATCTGCAATCGCATTACCACGACGACCATGATACAAATTTAATTTCTGCTCACGGCCCCTTTATCATGAATTTTTAAACGTTGACAATTATTTCGGTATTGACAAATTTTAGTTATTTAATTGACGCACATGCTGAGGCATCTAAGAGTTGAAGCTGAAACACTTTTGTTGTTATTAAATTTGATCGGAAAATGTTTCAGACAAAAGTTGGATAGCTTCAAGGTTGGGCATATTTTGACGTGACCAATTTTTCTGTAGCCGGGAGCATAAAGGGCGTGTGAAAGTCAACCTTGTTTTTATACAAAATAGAATCATATACTTTTTAATACATTATTCAATGCAGCTCACGATTCTTTATAAAAAGTTATTAACGTACCAATTGCGAAAAACTACCAGTTTAGTAGACATATTATTTTGTATTTTGTAGAACTTACCGTAGAACACTACTTTTGTGTTTGTTCTCGTGTTTCGTATTGCGTTGAAGTAATTTTTGGCATATCACTCAGACTGGAATTTTATTGCAGTAATTTTTTGTATGTCCAAATTTCTATCATCTGATACATTGAACGATTTCTTTGTTCGTTCATAGTAGTTGGAATGAGATAATAATATTTTTTCGATGCCACAGTTCCTTTTTTGTTTTCTGAAGATCGATAAAAAACAGTGGGGCTGTTTCTCCGTATCATTTTTAATTATGTTTTTTATCAAACGTATTTTACGATTAAGTTGCGCAAGATGCTTCATTACAATGAAATAGTAATTTTAAATTAATATGTGCGAAGAATTAGCATTTGGCTACTTGTCTATAATACTATGAGGCGTGAACTTTAGTTTGATTATTACGTAATTGTTTAATGGTATACTCGTTGTTTACATTGCAAAGTGTCGGAAAAAGTTTACTTCGTAAAACAAATGTATTTATAATAGATATATAATTGACTAAATTATTACATATAAAGATTAGAACAATCATGCAATGTATCTTCTTGGCTTAAATTTCTGGCGCTCTATAACCCCGTTACCATTTTAGTGTCACTTACAACGTTACCAACAGAGTACGAAAACATTGTTACGCTTATTGTGCTAAGAACAATAAATTCCATTGCGGGTCACTTTAAAATGATAAAAATCTGTGAAATAACTGAAAATCTAAGAATATTTGTCGGGACAGTAGCAAGATACAGGCAAACAGATAAGCAAGTTAAGTGTCATAAAGTAATTATGAAACTAACTTCCTCGCAGTTCTATCTTCGCAATTAGTTTCATTAAAATCAATCAGTTAATTTGTTTATAATTAATTTGCGAATTCTTTCCCCTTTTCTCGTTTTACTTTACAGCAGTTAGTTAATTTACTCTAGTTTTAGATGTAATGGGTCATCAGAAAGATAAAAAGAAATACACGTGTTATAACAATCACTGAAAAATTTTTTCTAGATAGATGAGTCCAACGTAAACTATTATTACGTGAGATAAACTGCAAATTATGAGCATGTGACCAATAAATTTTATTTTTTAAAATATGTACATCTATGATGTATTTTTGTGAAAGAATCTTTTAAGGATGTTTTATAACTTTGAAATTATTTTGTTTAATAATAAAAATGTTTGATACTACTCAATTTAATATGTAATCAATTTTTGTTCGTTGCGAGCATGCAACGCCATCGCCATTTTTCTCGATCGCCTATTTCTTTATATATAGGGCGGTTGGTAATTGGTGGTACAAGCGGAGAGAGGGCGATTCTACGCGAAAAAAGAAGTCGAAAATATAGAATAAAAATTTTTGTTAAATTCTTTTTTTTTAATTTTTCCATCCAGACAACGATCTACAGTGAGATCCGTTATAACGTACCGCACGCGTACCGAGCGAAAGTTCAAAGTCGACTTTCTCGAAAACAAAGCCTCAAACGAAAAATTTTTATTCTATATTTTCGACTTCTTTTTTCGCGTAGAATCGCCCCCTTCCCGCTTGTACCACCAGTTACCAACCACCCTTATATATGTGCCTGTAATTCAATATACACATATACATATTACTAAAGTACCCAAGAAATATTTGTGCGACACAAATCGTCACTGCATCGAGTCTGCAATTGCCTTAATCGTACGAATCAAACGTCTCTACTCTCTATAGATACACGTGCATTTACACATGAATGCTGTTTGGCCCTTGCTAATACTTCTTTAACAAGTACTTTATCAAGTGACTGTCGTTTACGAGTAGAGGACGCTAAAATCAATATCGAATTTCTACGTCGGTATGGTAGTCACGTTGAGCTACAGAGGCCCATAAGGTAATTTGTCTATACGTATAGCTCGTTTGTGCTATGTGTTGTACAACCGGTACTAAATACCTGCAATACCGATGATTTTATCATTAACGAAATAAAATGCTCTGCCTTAGATTTCGAATTATACGTAGAAGTACGTTTGGTATCATATACAGCCGGTGGTCAAAGACAAATGGTGGATAATGAAAATATATATCAATGAAGTTTCGTTAAATATAGCTAGTTTACAAAAAATAGTGAATATTAATTTCAATAGTTTACCAAATAATCTATGTAGTATAGAAGCACATAATACATAAAACTAAAGAATATAACACTAGTACTAATTCGATTAAACTTTATTCATATCGACTTCCACTGCCTGTCCACTTACTTTTGTCTCCGACTGTATGTCGCGTGAATCTGTCGATGTGTTACCTCCTCATGAATTTTAACGCAACTTTCTTCAATATCTATATAGTGGTGTATAAACAATGGAAAAAATAATAAAACTTTCTGCCACTGAATTCCAAATGGAAAGAGATAGGCAGGATTAGGATATTTCAAAGATGGCGGTATAAACGGACGATTTAAAACAAAGATTGCATGTATAAAATATACAAAGAAAGTATATGTACCAATGTAGTTTTATGTTTAAACCAAAAACCAAGTCCGGACATCCGTTATACATGTAGGAAGAAGTGTTCGGAATGGAACTATTCGACAAGTTCATTTTATCTCTAATGTAAGCGTACTAATGTAAGCGTTGACAAACACGTTTGTACAGAGGTAGCGTTATATATGTAAAAAATATGTTTGGTAAATGTATGTCAGTCATGTACGCGCTGAAAATTTCATCAAAATCGGTTAACGTTGCTACGAGCTAGGAACGGTTAAAAATGATGAAAATCGCAGTTTGCCACGATTTTTGGCCTATAACTGTTATAAATCTAAAGATTTTTACGCCTTTCGACGCATGCCGCTTGTTTCTGCATCAACAGATTTCGATAAAATTTTCAACATGTATATAACTTACATAAATCTACAGTACGTATAGTTTAAATTTTCATTACAGGCTCTGATAAAAAAGTTGTACAAATTCTAGTACTTTTTCATCTAGTAAACTAATCCTTTTAATTTGTGAAAAAAGCTCAAGTTTTCTAGTCCTATCGAGTCTCACACACGCCGGATAACGTTATTTTGAACTTTTGTTATTATTTTTTACCAAAGCATTTTTGAGCCTACGTTTGTATGATATTTTTTTCTCATTTTCACGCGTAGAATACACTGGCAAGGTATTATTATACATTCCTCCCAAATTATTTATTATTTACGATAAAAATTTTTTTAATTACTTGAATGAATTTTGTTGAATAATAATTGAAAAACAAACAAAAATGTTTTTGAAATGTTGAAAAACATAAATAAGATCGTTAAATGTTGCATTTCTGTCAAATATTAATAACCAAATACGTCTACCTTTTCAACGTTGTAATATTAAGCGTTTAATGTTAATCCTGTATTTACTGTTTTTTTTCGCTTTTCTGTTATTCGTCATACGAATAAATTTTGGTTGCAATCGTAATAAGTTTACGAACTGACAACGACAAGCAGAAATTAAAAACAGTAATGTGACGATCGATACGAAGAGTAGGGATATATAACAAAAGGCAACCCTCCTGACAAAGAAACAACTTTCAGGTAGAGATAAAACGATACAACCAATTTAAATGTCCATTCGGCAAGCTTCAGTAACGATCGGTAACTTGCGTGAAAATTCGCTACGAATCTCCACTCATATTAACTTCCCTATGGTGAGATCTGGTAATCGGCAATGTCGAGCCAATAGTTGCAAAATTGTTTAGACTTGAGAATATATCAAATATCTCCGTAAGTTACTTGTAACATATCTATTTGTAATAAATGCTTGTGTAACTTATTTATGAAATATACCTTTGTGATATATTTGGAATATGTCACTTACGAAGCCATAATTACATTATATTTCTTATCTCCTAACTTTTTAATTCTATAAGTTTGATTTAAATAATTTGGAAACCATTATTGGTAATATATAGATGGAGAGTAATTAACAGAGGCATTGTTAATTACTAGAGAGTAAAGCGAAATAAAGAGACACGTCGAGTTTAGTCATTTCAAATATCCCGCTTGTCTATAGTCATTGTAACAACCAATTAGGGATAACAGTGTCGCCTCTTGTCGTATCCCCACTCTTTGCTAGGAGAGGGGAGAGAACAGCCTTTCGAAAAATTGCTCACGAGGCAATCCTGTGCTAATCTCAGCTAAATGGGCGTTGAACCTGACTTTGATGGAAATGGTTGCATATATTTGTACAGAATGGATTTTTCAAACGGAGAAACAGTTCCGTATAAATAGAATAAATGGAAGCAGATGCTTCCGGGTTGGTCTAACTTGCCGATGAATTGGCTTTAAGTATTCGCAAAGGTCTCGATTGGCGTCAAGCGTTGATGTCAAATACTGGCATCAATTGCTGAGACTTGGAGAGGATCCCTCGCAGTAATCGGAAGAGGCCACATTCGATGATACCCGAAATCACTTCAGCTCCATTGCAGAAGAATGGATTCCTGGGAGAGAGCCGGGAACTCTCGCGGAGATGCTGAGCTAATTAGCAATTTTGAAGATTTTAGATCAGGAGGATGACTCCTGGGTGGGGCGAATGTGACCACCGTAACAATTTTGATTCTTCGAGTCGGAGTCAGAAGCCAAAATGCCATCAGTCAGATTAAAAGCAAAAGGACCAAACTTCAGTCGGTTTGGTAAATTTCACCACGTTGTAAAGTTCAGCCAATCTCATCTTGGAGACACAATTAGTATAACGTTCCCAATACGTCGTAATTAGGTGGTCCTTCGGGCATAGACGGCACGGATCGTGTATTATTCAAGGTCAGAATAAATTGCTTAACGACTGTCGGGCGGAGCTCTCTTCTGACGCCATTAGTATACATTAAAACTTAAGCTGATTTCAATAAAAATGCATAAAATGTTCAACTAACGGTACCTATCCTTATACAAATTTTCTATTGCAATATTTACAAATAGTATTTATTATTCAACTTTTGAGGCTACCTCTCCCGTAATTATTCTACTGTCCAATAGTGGCACTAAACGTATTGACTGCTTTAAAAGTCTAATTATGTGCTGTAGTGGTAAAAATATATTTATTTTGATCATTGTTAATAACAACGATGAAATTGAATTCTAATCACTATTCTTTTTAATTATTGTAATTTCTTTCTAGATGTCATTCGAGTAATAAAATTAAACTTGGACTTCTTTTATAAGATATGCATATACATTTCCATACACTACCCGGTACATCTGTCGTTTTCTTCTGAAAATTAATCTGACAGTAATCGATGCAATTGTGTAACGCGAAATTTTAATTTGTTCCATACAGCTACTCTCGTTTCTTTCGTACGTCTGCGTGGAGTTTATTTTCAAACGATCAGTGCTTTCTGTTAAATTGCAAATACGATTTGAGATTTACAGGTACGAGCTGGCAATGTGTGATTTTGAATATACTGTAGAAAAATCAGCAATCAGTTATTCGAAGAAAATAAAACTCACTCACATAAGCAAAGATGCAGAACTGCGGTGAAGAGGGCTGCGAGTTTCCGTGCTGCCATGAGAATTAACCACTTTTGCGATGACAGTTTGGCACACTACTTGATGATCTGAAAGTAGACAAAACTCGATTTGTTTTTGTTTTATTTATTTTGTCGTATAGAAAAATTTATATATTTTATATGTCGCATACTTGAACAGCAAAACGACGAAATGGAACTTTATTATAGATACAAGATTATTATAGACCTTTTCTTATAATGTGAGTAAATAAGAATTAAACGCGATACCTGTAAAAGAGTATCAATAAAACAAAGGTAAGCTACCAGTATTACTTTTGACTAAAAATGCCTAACAACTTAAAAATCGTGTGCAATTTGTTTCTTATAAGAAGAAAATATTTAGCAATTGTGAAAAACATTTTAGTTAAATATATTAATGAAAGATTTATCAAATATGTTTGTATATAGATGTACCTATTGTGGTCTGTTATACAGACTGGAAAGATAGAGAGGGAGCACATGGCTAAAATAAAATCCTTCTTCCCTTATGGCTCAACGAATCAATCAATCTTAACGTGTGACGTCTCGTTTGATAGATATTTTTAATGCCTACAATTCTCATTCTAAAATTTTTACGACCCGATTATTAGAATCGTTGTCATATGCAAAAATATCTGTTTTCCACAAATTTGGAGATTATTTGCAGAGACCGTGCAAGAAATTTCGAGTGGTAAATATATAGGATTTGTGATTTTTATAAGTACGCGCAAAAAAATTTCAGGTATCATCTCTTTTTTTTTTTACTCTCAATTTGCGCTTTACAATCTGTCCATCTGGATATTTGGTAAATTTTTCCAGTTTTACTACTAAATAATGTTCAGTTTGTCTATTTTATTTCTTCAGCGAGATCGGTGGCATGTTTTCTTCTTTGTTCGTTTCAGCAGCCTTCTTTCTTTGCATTTTTTTGTGGATCCACCGATTTCTTCCTTGACTATTGATATTTTTAAGTCATTGCGTAAGTCCTCGTTTCTGACATACCATGGGGTGTTAACTATCGTTCTGAATATCTTTTTATTTTTATTTATGTGGCTTATTGCTGCTGCCCTCCACACTGGTATTCTGCACGTCCAAATTGGTTTTATTATCGTTTTGTAAATTTTTAATTTATTTTCTACGCTGAGTTTAGAATTCCGACTAGTTAGCCAGTACATCTTCTTTTTTTCCGTATTTCATCTATAATTGTTTTAATATGTTGCTTCCACGTACGTTGTGGGTCTAAGCGGAGTCCTAGGTAGTTAATTTGCTTTGTTTGTGCGTGCCATTCAATAGGATATTTGGTGATTTCCATTTTCGTAGTGTAAATATAGTATGGTTGCATTTACTGGGGGTTGCTTTCATTTGTTTATCTTGCAACCATTTTTCCATTTTTCCGATATGCTCCTGTAGTAATGTGACTGTTGTTTCTGGATCAGTGTGCCTGACTAGCATAGTCAGTATTTTGCTGTAGATATCATCTTTTGCAGAATTTGGTCCCTTTTGGAGATGCAAACTCTGTCCCTGTGCGTTCTTTATCGCGCGCGATAAAACGAAGGCATTTGGCTGAAAACAAGAAATCGTCGTTCTATAGATTCTCCACTGGATCACCGCAGCAATCCCCTTGCTGCATCTAACAACCTGCGACGTATCAGCAGGGTCTCAATTCAAACAGCTACTGTATTTCTTTATTTGTGATGTAGCTTAACAGCAAAGCGATTGCAGAAGTTGAGATTTCACAGAGCGTATGCTATGGCTGTTGCCACGATTTTTCAGGGATTTCCGGTAAAAAAATAAAAAAGAAAAAAAAGAGGATTCAAACAAGGATGGATCAGCTTCTAGCCGGCTATAAATTGCAATATAAAAAATTTCATGTAATTCTAACCATCTTTAAACACATCTGGTGAGCTGCCTGTTCGTTTTCTCAATAGGTAAACCCAACCGTGTTTCTAAAAGAAACACCTCAGTTATCGTAACTGCTTCTGGTTAATTTCGTTTTGCAAAGAGAACAAAAGCGTTAGCGAAGAACACCGTAAATGTTTCTTTCCGACCGAACTCTCCACTACCACCCTGTTGCGTAACATGTTTTAGCGATTTTAGAAATTTGGCAAAAGGCTAGAACAATCCTGGAGGGATAGAATCTTTTCGACAATTAAAGGGAAACGTTAGGAGAACTGTATAAACATAAAGTTGGAGTTAGTTGCAGATTTAGTATAAGTTTAACTTATTCCGCTGTAGATTTCTTTGGGCCTTTTCATTTTTAGCTTTGAACTTTTTTATTTCCCCTATTTTTCTATTCCTCGTTATTTTTTAGATCTTTTTTATCTAGTTCCAACGCGAGTGATTTGGGTGTGTAGTGTGTAGTGTGTAATGTGTAGTGTATACACTGCGTATTGTTGTATCGTGCATATTGTATACTTTGTTTGCAAGAAAACAGAGGCCATGTTCAGCATGTATTGTAATATAAAACGATTGATTTTCCTGTGAACAGTATGGACAATCGCGATGCGTGTGTGAAATTTGTATAAACATTGTTCGCATGTGCTACTATTTAGTAATTATTTATGGAGGCAAAGAATCAGAGGAAACCTTAATCCTCTCTACTCGAAAATTCCATGTCGCGGAGTTATGGAGTTTAATGACTAGGCAGGTATAATGTTTAATCTACGATTTCTCTTAAAAGACGCATAGGATGGTTTACGTTTTTAAACGTCATAATCTTCTTTTCTATGATTTGTACAAGTTATTTTCATCTTACTTTGGTTTCAAGAATCATCCCTTAAATCTTTTTACAATTGTTGTCGATCACCCTGTATAACGAAGTGGTATATGTAAATGATATTGTCAGGAGCTAGGAGAATAAAACAAATCGATTCAGCGTTTCATCGAAAAATACGTAAAAAAATACATTATACATAATTTGAAGGATATCGTAGGACAAATATGCGATATAATTCTTTACCAAGATTGCTTTTCGGATTTAAACATTAGATTCAGCCAGAATCAAACATGCGATAATCACCTATTATACACGTTATAGTACCACGACAGAATAATTTACTTATAATTCCTATGAGAATTGATTGTAAAATTCTTCCAAATAAAAGAAAAAAGATTGCTTTTGCACAGTTTAGCAGGTTTCTCTGCACGGATTGCATTCTTTTCATCTTTTCTATTGGCATCGTGCAGCTGATTATAAAATACGTCCAAATATGTATAATAACGTCACTTTGAAATGATCTTCAGCTTCAAAGACTATAGCTAAATGTGTCTATGTCTATGTCTGTCGAGATTGGCTGCGGCAAAGACCCAGTGAATGTAAATGAACATGTTTGCACTACAGATGACCACTGCTAATCCATCAGTGTATCGATGTACCGTTCCCAGTAAATTACAAAAAACGAGAAAGAATTTGGAAGCCTACAAAATTAGGGCAAATCTAATTTTTTCTTCCGCCTACACGCATTTGGTATAGCATGAAACTTTTTAACTGTGTGGCTATATTTTTATTACACAAAATTACAAAATGGCCAAATGGTACAACATTATCAGACCCCATACCCAGTGGAAACTTGCTCGTTTGCACTCAGCGCCAAATGTAACTAGAACGTAAAAAGTAAGAGATTTTCGTGCGGACTTAAATAAAAATAGATTAGACAAGACGAAAGAGATAAGAGAATGATGGAACAAAAGTATACAAGCATAATATAAGTAGTAGATAGACGCCCATTCAAGTGACAAGCTAAACGATTACTATAGAACAGAATCAAGAAGGCTAAAAAGAAATCGGACGTACTTGTCACAATGGCAAATCAAGGAAGACTTGATAGCTCCAATATCTGTGGCGTATAATTGCACCATAAACCGTTCCAATGAAAGCCTATCAATATACAGTGACTAAATTAACCTCTCAGGTTAAACCTCAGGTTGAATTTTATGCGGAGCTGTTTCTCTGTACGGCAGAGTTTGACGCGAATTACGCGTAAACGATACAGCACTGTAACGTGTGACGGATAATGCTGTTCCCTACACAAGCATATTGCAACGAAGTTTTTGATAATTAAATTATAATTTTTCTTAAAGATATGATACATATACTTTAACTTTAATAATTCACTTTAATAATTAATAATACAATTGAGTGTGATATATTTTAAAACACGGTGCGACACATAGACCCACGTCACAATTGTTTTTCAAATTACTCTTAGTTTTCTATTTTAAAGCGGCATTTTGATGTTGGAGATTCTAAAAAATTGTAAGGATACGGGTTCGCATGTTAAAAAGAGCATCTAATAATGGTATATTTATTTTAACGAAAAGTAACAATTGGTACCTGATACTGGCGTATCAAAATTTTATACACATACTTTTTTAAATAACAAGCGGTAAATTAAATTGTCATTGTAAAAAAGCTGCAATGAGGGTAGTTAAATGGATTTGCCATATGAGTGAGTGAGTTATCGTACGTTATGATTTATTGTACGTGTACATATATCTGAACGAATTTTATCGTATTTTTTCGGCACGATAGAAAATGATATGTAAATGTATGTAAAAAAGCAGCCATAGCTTTGTAAACTTATAAAAATTGTGACTCTGGGAACAAAATTGTCTTGCATGATCCTACGATAAAAATTACCAACAAATTACGAATTAAATATTATATTCTTTGCCTCTTCATAAATTCAAGAGATATCTAAATGACATTACTCAAAAGAGTACCCTATATAGAAAGTCATTAAATATTTATTTATACATATTGTAGTATCGTGGACGAGGGGCCTAGGGGGGGGGGTGTCGTGCGAATTGTAAACGAGCGGTTGCTGAGCGTGTGCATGATGGGACTTAAACAAAAGATATCGAACAAAAGACAAAGGGTTGCTAAGAGACATAAACGAATTAACGGCAATATGAGTTGAGAAGCCAGAGAGTGCGAATTGCGTTGTCGAGATAGTGTTGTTAGCATTGTTGAAGGAGAGTTGAATCTGAGTTGACGAGAGTTGTTAATTAATTATAATACGTTGTTACGATTACTTCATGTTAAATAACCATTGTTTTCTGTTCAATCCATTTATTATTAATAAACTAATTATTATTACTATATTTACGATACTACAATACTATACAGTAGATATCGTTTCGTCTTTCCTACATTTGTTACTGGAGGAATTTTTTCAAGGACAATTCTTACAAAAATACTATTGTCCATCCTGCAATTTTATATTCTGATTTTGCCTTTACCGTTCAGTACAATTGTTCACGATGACAAGATAAATGAGTCGTTCACACCGGTACGTTGTGGCGAACATTTCATGGACACTATTCTCAGATGCTTTTGCTGTTCGCAAGCCGAAGTAAATCCAAGCGTTCGTCATCCGTTTGCTTGCAGAGTGATCTTTTGGCAAACACTTCGATAACTATAAAATAGAGAGGCACGCCGGATATTATAGTGATCGAGATATTATCACACATGTATATGTTTGTAACAATGTTTATAATAGTAAAAGAATTCATTGCGTTTCTTAGTGTGCTAAAGTGCGTTTTTGTAGGTGATTTTTTGCAGTCCTGTCTACTCGATTCATTTAATGCACATATTTTTTATCTGCTATTTAAAAGAGTATGTGTATAACTATCGAACTACAATGTTCGATTTAACACATTAACAAATACAATCAATTCTTCTGCGCTATTATAAACAAACATATACAGAAATACAATATCTCGGACACGTTATATTGTAAGCTGTCGAATATTAATATAGTCACTGTATATTGAATAGGCCTTTATTGGAACGGTTTATGGTGCGATTATACGCCACAGGTATTTTTGAGTAGTACCTTTTCCGTTGATTTCATATCGTTGATTAATTTGTATAGTTAGAATTTTCAGATTTTCGCGCGTAGTTCTCAAACCCTTAACGGTGGATCATAAACTCGAAATCCGAAAAGTCAGTTTTTAACGTGATTCGACGATTGTTTGCGAGAGAGTCGTTTGGGACGCTGTCTCGAGCGGACGTGCGAGGGAAGAGCGAAGTGAAACTTGGACGAAGAACGCGGAAAAAAGAATTCTCCCGTATCTAGTGATATGATTAGTGATAAGTCTAAATTAAGGTTTTAGATTTAGATAATGTGGGAAAAAATAGCGATCATGAGTAGTTAGAAAACAGATAGTGCAGATAAGAAAGCGAGACGGGAGGAACACGCGTTCGTTATATAGAAATGTTTGAAAGTTTAAAAGTGAAAAATGTCGTTGCAGGAAGAAGGAAAGAGTCGAATGAAAAAATAATAGACGAAATAAAGGCGTTAATAAGAAATAAATATGACGTCTTGATCGAAAACCTGCTGAAAGAGCTAAAGGAAGATAGATCTCCTGTGAAAAATGCTGCTGGAGAAGAGAGAATCCGAAAAGACCTCAAGTAGAGGAAAATACAAATTATTGAAGAGACTAAAGAAAACAAAGGAGAAAAAGATAGAAAACAGAAGAAACGAAGTAGGAAGGCGTCAAGAGACAAGTGGAAGTTGGAATAGCGAAAGTACACGACGCGAAAACGGCCGATTAGCAAAGAAATAATGAGAGGATAAGGCAATTGGAGGAGGAAAAAATATCCGGACGAGACACTAAGGAGAAACAAGGAAAAACGAAGTGACGCCATGAAGAATCGAAGAAGCTCCATCGGCTGAGTCACGGAAAATACGCAATAATCGATAGTAAAAAAAAGCTAACCGATAAAGGCAGAGGTAAAGATGATTAGAGAAAGTAATTAAAAAATGCAGGAGATACAGGCAGGGTTAAAGAAAAAGTATTAGACAAAGAAATGAATAAAGAAGACAAAGCAGATCATACGGAGCAAAGCAGAGGATATGCCTAAAATGTACGAAACGAACATTACTCGGAGAAGAATATATAATTACAATAATCTCGAAAAGCGATTACGTTAGTGTAGTACAGTATCGGGGAAAACCTTGGATAATTCAGAAGGTCTACTTGATCATGGGTCATCCACGTCTGTGGAACATGGACGTGCCGAGTATACCGGAGCCATAGTATAAGAGGTAGCTGTTAGGCAGTTGAGGGGTAAGTGTTGTCAGCGTTGTCAAGGACGGTCAGGGTGAAAAAGAGCGTTGGAACCGTTATGACGAGAGTAGTGAGTGACGAATAGTGACTGCGTGGATATAGACTGTCGGAGCATCATACTTGATTTTGTGTTGACGTGAACGATATTGAAACAAATCATACCATTACCAAACCTACTAGCACTATACTTTCCCACAGTAGTATCGTGGAAAAATCATAAGAAAAAACTCGCTAGGAGTACTATTGTACAATGCAGTTAGTTGCGAGTTGTCGATTGTTGTGAGTCGTGAATTGTCACTCAGAAATTGAGTAGTTGTACAAATTTACTTGTTTTACTTGTATTACATTGCTACATTAAGAAATAGCTCTGATTAAATAGCCATAGTTTCTTGTTTCAATCACATAAATCCATCTATTAAAGAAATAAAGTCACTATACTAGTAAAATTATAATGAACATAAATTCCACCCCGAAAGGAGTGAACATGATTGGTTTTCCCAAGACGGAAATTAGATACAAACGAAGAGAGGAAAACAACGGGGCAATGACAGCAGGAAGAAAAGGAAATAGGAACTTTATAACAGATATCTCTAATAGGAAAAGATTTCCTATTAGAGTGATTCGTGAATTGGATCGATCAGCGAGTTAGAGGAACAGCAATCGTTCAACCAGGAAAATTTATAACGAAATGACTTAAGAAAAAAAGAGTGAAAGATGAGAAAGCGGTCTTGGAAGATTCGAGGGCCATCCTGGTTCGGTTTCAGAGACACGCACATCCAAATCGATTACTGATTAGACACGGAAACATATGACTCAAGGTGGAACCGTTTATAGAGACAGCGAAATGATACTACACTGCTTGGGGTTTGATCGAATATAAGCGAATAAATTATTTATTTTTATTAATTATTAATTGTTCAGAAACTAATTAGCTTATTTTATCAAATAAATACATCAACGGCAAGGAGGTGTTTTATCTGTGCAAATAAGTTCCATGGAAATTTTTAGTAAAACTGCCGTTTTTTTACTTGGTAAGATATATAACATGTATAATGAAGTATTTTTATATTAACCCCTTAACCTACAACTACGGGTATAGCCCGTAGTACGATGATCGGGCCAAACGTAAAAGTTACGGGCATAGCCCGTTGTACGATGATCTTGTTTACGTTTTCGACCCAAAATTCTCGAACGTAAATCATAGGTTAAGGGGTTAAATATAATTAAGAATATTAGTTATCACTAATATCAGTAACAACTGATGATAGTCGAGCATAACCAGAAAAAATTGTCGCCATCGATAACCGAATAACCAATTTCATTGTCGGTAATCAAAATAAAATTCTAGTCATGGGTAATGATTACTGGTAGGCAAAAGAAATTTTATTCAGTCATTCATATTGGTTATTTAT
Source organism: Bombus impatiens (assembly GCF_000188095.3). Classification (NCBI taxonomy): domain Eukaryota; kingdom Metazoa; phylum Arthropoda; class Insecta; order Hymenoptera; family Apidae; genus Bombus; species Bombus impatiens. The sequence continues at coordinate 63,569 of NT_177162.1, read as the reverse complement.
AATAAGGTCGCTTAAAAATTAATATCTTTTAAATACTTTATTTTTTGAAAAATTTCTTTGACGAAATTTATTGATAACTCATTGCTATTTAAATAAAAATTAATTTTTATTCATGACCTTTTCCTAAATAATGCATAAAAGAACTATTATTTTGAATAAAACAATTTTTTAATTTTTCGCTGTAATTTTATATATATTAATTTTTTAATAACTTTATTTTATATTATATTCTTATAAGAAGGCATTCTTTTGCTGCAAAAGTAGTAAATCAAGAAAATATTGTAACAAATTATTTTATATTAATACCCTCTATAAGTAGATAACATAAAAACTATCTTTTCGAGATACCACACGAACATAACTCACCATATTACCTTACATGAAATAGTACAACTCAAAGTAATATAAATTTCAGAAAATTATACTACTCGATCAATTTAAATTAAATTCGTTATCAGTTTTAGTACAAATAATTCTAAAATCCAATGTCTGGTTAAACTGAACAAATCGATAAGTTTTACCACATCAGCTTGATTTTAAAAAGCTTTCCAATTTTAAATGTATTAAAAATTGGCGAGAAATAATAATTTGTATGTATTACGTTCATTTTAAAAAACGGATATTGCCAGAATTCTGCACATAAATTTTTAATATGTAATACCAACATACATACAATGCATATTTCCTACATGGTAGAAAATAAAAATCATGTACTGCTAGGCTTAAAATGCGAAATCAAAATTAAATTAGTAATCACCGATTAAAGGTACAGCAGCGTTTCGTACTATCGACGTTACTGAAAAGTACAGTAAAATTTGGAGCTGCAACGAGCACTCGTGTATGAGCAATCAAGCGTAAAATGCAATTAAGAGATAACGATGCATATAGACCTTTATAACGAGACTTTTTTCAAAAGATTCAAAAGATTGACAAGCGAATAAATGAATAGTTGAAGTAATGGGTTGTTGACTGATGTTACCTTCCAAAGTTTCAAGAGCTACTCCATTATTCAATGCCAAATCTTAATCAGTCCACGCTACCCTCAATTTTCAATGATTAATTCGAATCAGTCCATTATATTCTTAATTCGTTCCTGTGAAAGAAGTTATCGTCAATCAGAATCAATGGTGGTTTTGACAGTTTTTTTTCTTTCTTAATGGTTGCAGTAATAAAGAAGGGTGGTAGGGAATGATCAATTTTTGTGTAACTCAGGCACCCAAAATATTTATAAGACATCATGCTACAGGTTCCAACAAATTGTTAAAGCACAATCTTTTATCGGTAATATGATGGGGAAGTTGTAAAAAAGACAGTTGAAGTATGAAGTGATCAAAGCAAAAATTTGATAATCCTTAAATTCAAACGATCGTAACTTTGTAACAAATGGGATGAAACTTAAAAGTTCAAATGCTATTTGTAGATAAAAGTTGATGTTTATATTGTACGACAAAAATAATTAACACAAATATTTTTGAACATTTCTAGAAAGCAGTAAACTATGATAACAAATAGCGGTGCATCTATTCGAAGAAATATGTTTGTAATTGTAGTGTGACCTACCTAGTAAAGCAAAATATAATATTTTACACATAACGAAGAGGTGTTACATTGTGTTTTTTTTTATATGACAGTGTACTACTATTTCCTACCATCCTCCTTTGATCGACCCAGATCGTTCGTTTCTCGAAACAAATATTTATGTAAACTATGTATATCTATGATGAAAACTTTTTACAACTTTTTTACAAATTTAACGGAAATTTGTGGGATTGCAGAATGACGAGAGGAAACACAGTACATACAGTATCCTAGTTTATAAAACAAACGTGTGCTTTAAAATGAGTAAAAATAATATTTCCATATTTGAAGTAAGTTTAACATACGTATAGGTACGTATTAGACATTCTTCATCTATGTACATAAAGACTGTTTGGTGGACTTGGATATTACCATTATTTTTAATAATGATAGTAAACAATAATAAAAGTTATATATAATTATAAAAAAATAATAGATCCTTTGTAGTAAAGGCGTAGGCGAAAATATTTGTTAATAAAATTGTAAATTTTTGAGTTAATAAGAGTGATCACCTGAAGTAACTCGTTAGATTCGAATGTATTTGAGAAACTTGATCATCAGACGACTAAAAGTTGGTTTTTTAATTCCTTGACTAAAAGTTGGTTTTTTAATTGACGACTAAAAGTTGGTTTTTTAATTCCTTATATTTTTTGAGATATTAAGGTGACATTAGGTTTTTCAAATGGTATCGTATATGTATTTTCAACAGTAGTTGACCCTGTTGGACGTTCTTTACAAAAAGGTATTAATATATTTATACTGAAAAACCATTAGTTTACCAGATATTTCAATGTCTCAAATTTAACACATACGAGACAGATGACATAGCAAATGTATATACAATATCTGGCCGCAATGACCGACGACAACACATGTATGTCATCACTATTTTCAGTCAATTCCCAAACAACAGTTTCAAGAATATTATAATATTAATATGAAATATTCAAGATTTATGTCACTTTAAACAATTCTTTTTTAAGAATTCGGGTATGTATAAATACCCGATTCCTTACTTCGAAGTAAAGTAAGGTGGAATGGAAGTATATTTAGATAAAATCTAACACAGGATTTCGAAGTTTACACATAGCTATACATTTCACAAAAAACACCTTCAAAAATTGAATATGCGGATGAATGTTAAGTGTACACGGAACGGTGTGGTTCTGCTGTGCGCCTTGTGTGGAGAGCTGAGTGCAAAAGACGAAGAGATGAAAACTTGAGATTGGCGTGTCTAGAACACGGGGCAAGCGGATTTGTCAAGTATTCTCATCTTTGGTTACGGGTGCTTTCCTGAGCGTAAATTTAGCGCTATACAGTACCTGGGCACCCCTAGGGCTATAGGAGTTAGGGTTACGCCCAACTAGCGCACAAGGCACCCATTACCTTGCTACCTGGATTAGCTAAGCCTGGCAGGGGCTGTCGCTCGTCTCAGGTCGAACGGGGCGTTTTCTAAGCCCTCCCGTCTCTCCAGGACGGTTCCGGAGCAGGTGGGACGCTGCTCACCCGCCGAAGGCCATTCGGAGGAGCCAATACCCCTTAAATCGGCCCAGGGGCTAGCCATTACCCTTTAAATCGGCCCTCTTGCCAGCATCTTGGCCATCAACCACTGCCACCATGAGTCCAAATCCATAATTGGCCGAGCAGAGGGGTCGCTACTCCCTCCGGGCTTACACTCGACCCCCGTGGTACCATCCTAAGTCATTGGTGGGACTATCGTGTGGGTGTACGGCCACGTCACTACCGGCCGGCGACCTGCTAACCTGGACTCACGTAAGCGGGGGTCTCAAGGTACAAAGTACCCAGAAAATTATCCCGACGGTCCCATCATTGGCATCAGGATCGTGGGTGCGCTACTACGCAAGGCCACGTAGAGAGAGTGTAACCGTACTTAAACGCCTTACACTCTCGACGACCCTCCCTGCGGTGTACATAGAGGACTCACGTAAGCGGGATGCTTGTCCCGACGGTCCTCCCTGGCTGCGGGAACGTGGGTTTGCCAGCCCCCATAGACTTACATAAGCAAGTCCTCTTTGCGGGAAACCGGATTTGTCGGTCAGAATTTTCGATGAAGAACCAAGCGATCATCGTTGCTAATTTGTAGAAAAAGCTGGTAAACAAAATGAGAACTGATCGTCGCCAAACTGTAGGTCACTCGCAGGTACGAAAAGTACCCTCAAAATAAGGGAAAAATAAGGGACTCGATGGCAAATACTAAACCTCATGGCAGATAGATGGAATCAGTGGAAATAACGGCTAGTTTTCGACACGTAGTAACGGCTGCCTGGAGATTGTTGCTGGTCTTAATATTTGGCTTAAATTAATATTTATTTTATGTCCTTACCGAAATTATTCGGCAAATCTAAACATTTACCACGGACAGCGACCCGCGGTAAATATTACAAGTTTCATGTAGAGACGTAACTATCGCGTTTTCATTTGTTCTGACGTTGACTGACAACTCGATGAACGAGGTTTTTATTTGAGCAACAAGTTTGCACACGCATGCACGTATTACAAGTCCTTTCGTTTCAACTTACACGTTATCGCTGCTCTCTTCTGCTAATATTGAAACAAAATGAGTATAAAGGAAAGATTCTATGAATTACTGTTCGAGACAGTGCAGATTGAAAAGTAACCACGATAACAGGTCTTGACACATATACACCGAAGCATAGAGAAAACCGTTCGAAAATTGAGTCGTCGAAAATCAACATGGAGGACAAAAAGCTTCTTGTTCTGCGCGTGTGTGACGTGCTATGAATGTCTCAGGCAGAAACAACGAGACTTTATTCATCTCTGTCTGTCTCGCAGAACGACAACCTTCTCATCTTTCATGTTGCCCTTCCACTATTTAGCATTCGGACAATTATACCTAGCCAGTACTAAAATCTGAAATTATACGATCGTAGTCCAAAACAATACATTGTTTTTTAAATTTGCTCACGCGTGAAATTGGCTTCCAGTAGATTCTTTCGAGCGGGCAAGCAACACGTACGTAAGTATACATATGTCGCGTTAATATTGCGCACATATGGGTAAAAATAATATATGAGATTTTTAAAAAATTAATACCTCTCGAATGAGAACACCTTTATTAAAAATCACTATACGTTTTAAAAGTAAAATATGTCTTTTCTTGAAACTTACCGAAAAATACAGTTGGAAAATATTCAGTTTCTTCATAACGAAATAAAAATGGTAAAGATGATAAAAAAGCACAAATTAAAAAAGTGGCTTCCTAATATGAAATCCGTATGTCTGTTCGTTTTTTTTCTTTCTTCTTCACACATTGGGCATACAAAATCTACTTTGCAATTTTGGTGGGCTTTATTACGTGCATCTGAAGAGTAGAAACCTGTGCAAATAAAGCATTCTGCATCATAATATTCTTCATAATCACTTTAATCATAATCAGAAAAGAATTTTCCTTCACATTCATCAGTCGTGTTCTTTCTACGCGTCCTCTTTTAGTGAACTTTTTGAAATAATCTTTTGTTTTGGACCATCTCTTTCCCGCAGTTCCTTCTGTGATTGACGAAGGCTATTACAAATAAACAATTCAAGGAGCATTTGCTGTATATCCGATCTCAGCAAACCAAAATATCTACTATTCATATCAAGACAGCTAGTGTTGGTGAGCTTACATAACGTTCGGGAATTTATGGGCATAACAAAATCTATAACCCACAGCATGTTCTCTAGCCGCTTAAAACCGCTAATACAACACGCTCACGCCGGCGTGCACCACCGGTGGCTCACATTTGAGTATTCCATCGGACGATGCGTACCACCAAAAGTTTAGTTGGTTTAGTAACTAGAAAAAATTGCTATATAGTTGAAAATTTAAATCATGGAAATTTAACGTATATTAATTGAAAACAAGTAGGATTTATTTAAAAAATAATTCAATAATATAAACTTATTATAAACATGAATACAAGCGCCGCGTCACGGCGAGAAACACAAATGGCAGCGCCGGTGTGAACGTGTTCAAACAAAATTGGATATAATATTACATCATAATGTTATAATTGTCACATAATGGAAACTTTCAAGTGTCCTATATTCGAAAACAATAACATGATGGCTATTAAATAGCTTCAAGCTTAAGACTTCATTATTTAATAATTAAAAAAGCAGTAAATCTTGAACCTGCATGCACTATACGGCAGTATTTATGAAAATGATTATTCACTTAGCATCTTGAAACTATTTGTAACTTTATTGAATCTCCTGAAGAAAATTTTCTACAACGCATTGCACAATATACTCTACCAAGACACTTAATTGATTTAAACGACTATGTACGGAGCAAACAACTGGTAAATGGATTATTACGCGCAAAACAGCTTCGCTACAGGACATTCGAGAGTTCTGTACCAAAGATAGCTAGGATCTTATATTAGAGAACCGTATTAGAGAACCTTTACACTCGTTTTATTGCAATAATACATGCGATTTCATGTCTCTACATAAAACTTCTGATATTAGCTGCAGCTTAGCAGAAAACGTTAAGATTTGCCAATTCATTTCACTAAAAGTACGAAAGAGATATTGATTTCATAGCATTTTGGATTTATATCGATATTGGTTGGTAAATCATAAGATTTACCGGGTAAACCTGACGTCAAAAAACGCGTTTTTCGTGTTATCACTATGAAAATGTTGCAGACACACTCCTCGACAAATTATAGAAATATTATTTATTTGTCTTCACAATTTGGCCGAAAGGGGCTAATTACGTCACTTTTTCTCGTTTATGTGGCACTGTACTGTATCATGCAAATATGCCCTATGACTAGTTATGTGCTGACTAGAAGAGTGATTTTCCAGGGTTAAGAAATAAAGACGTGAGAACTTGAGCCTGTTTTATGAGCATTATTCATCTTGTTCATATATTTCATTTAATTACGTTCAAAAGCCGCTTTTCGCTTCTTGCGCAAAACATACTTCTTCGAATTGCGTTACTTTCCAGGCAGTGGTGCGACGTAAAATAAAATAGCGAGTTCTAAACATGAAGGTATTTCTCCTCTACTCTATTTATTTAAAACTCGCGGTTACTGTGATATTCGAATTCCTTGTTATGTTATATTCGATACTTGTAAAGTGGTAAAAAATTAGATAACAAATAGAACGCTTTGTGAATCTGCATTATTAAATTTTCACTGTGGTTTTATGGTCATAAGACCTTCATTCAGTGATTTTAACATTATCGTTATCAAATCTTGGGTCGAAAAGTAAGTAAGCAACAAGATATACTGCGATGGTGATTCAGCTTTGATCGGGATTCAGCTTTGTACGGATTATACATATAAATATACATACGTATATTATTGTTAATACTTTTATATCCAGAATTCGTGGTTCCATCGGATTCGACTATAAAAAGTAAAAGTTTTATTAGAAGAAAGAAGAAATAAGATTACTTTTTAAGATTTGATTTATATTTCTATAATTATTACGATTTAACTACTAATTTTATTACAATTAGATTTGTAATGATGATTTTTCATATACAGAGTGAAACATGTAACTGGAACCACTTTGGTTACTGTGTAATGATTTTAGTGAAAATGTTTTAGGTGAAAGTTAAATAGGTTGCAAACGGTGGCGGGGCAGCCCGTTAAGGTCCCAAACGGAAGATGATGCGCCGCGAGTTCGAATCCTCGCTCTGGATATATTTGCAAAGGATGGAAAACCAAAATCTCCCTTAAAAGTAATATACAACAAGCAAGCAGGTCCCTTTGCATGTTGCGGTTGTACTTTCTGCGAGTGCTTGGTAAGCATACCAGGGCCGATGATATTACTCGCACTGGTCTACCGTCTCGCCCGTGGAGGTTTTAACCGGTAAGAATCCGGCACTACCTTGGCTGCCCTGTTCCCTGTTTGCAGGGCGTGAGGTCAGGTGCCTATAAAGATTTCCTCCACATAAAAAAAAAGACTTTTTTGCTAAGAAGGCTACGTGGGATGACCGCCATCAGAATCGTAAGGGGATACCGGACGATATCGTATGCGTCGGCGTCCTGGCGGTGTCTCCTGCGTTCGAGCTCCAGGTCTTGGCGCTCCGACGGGTGTATGAAAA
>NT_177162.1:2879-54957 GCF_000188095.3 Bombus impatiens | reverse complement strand
ACGTTCGGGGGGAAAGCTAGACAAGAGGTGTGGGAGCGGTGGCGCTCCGACTTACTCGCCGAAGATCAGATCCGTGGCCACCGAGCCGTTAGATCGGCCCTCCCAAATTAGGTGGCTTGGCGGGACCGCGGAGGGTTCCAGCTATCCTTCCGGATGACGCAGGTGCTCGTAGGACACGGAGTAGTTGGGAAATATCTGCAGAAAATCGGAAGAGAGGCGACGAACACCTGTCACCATTGCGGAGACTGCGAGGACACGGCCCAGCACACGCTGGAGTTTTATCCGGCGTGTGAGGCCCTTCGTCGTATTCTGCGACTAGCGATTAGCGAGAGTTCAGACCCCTCGTCAGTTGTGAAAGCAATGCTGAGGGGGCAACAAAAGTTGCTCGCAGTCCGCTCCCACTGCGAGGGAGTAATGCTCGTAAAGGATCGGAGAGAGTGGGAGACGGTGAAAACATCCCACCCTTGTAGGATTCCGCTCCGAAGGGCGGCCCTACGCCGCCCTAGGTGGTCATAGGGACTGACACAGCGAGGAGGATCTGGGATCTCCTCAGACTTGCACGACGGCCCAGGGGATAGCGTTGAGAGGGGCGGTCCCTCCCAATGCCCAAACTAACCTAGGAACGACTCCCCCAGAATGAGAGAAGACGGAGGAGTGCTCCGGCAGTAATTCGGAAGAGGTCCCAAGGCATCCCTGTTGAGCATCAAGCGGACTACCGTGGGGTTTAATCGGTAAAGTCCGACACTAAAGTCCGACTTGCCAGTAGCGGCGGGTGTCCATGAGGATTTCCCCACGTATAAAAAAGAAAGGGGGAAGATAATTTGACATTTTATATATAGCAATTCTTCTGAACATTCTACGTCAAAAAGTATCAAGGCACAATATTAAAAAACGGTCAAAGATTCCCGAAATATTTCAACTTAAAGAATGAGATACAAAGTTCTAAAATATCTCATAAATTATTGACTTTGCCGGTCGAGAGTGCCACGGAAATTTGATTATACTTCCTAGAGAGACTATTTTAGTTCGTAACATGTTTAAACTTTGCTTATGTAAATTTTTATAAAGTTAAAGAATTAAAGAATTCCGATAAATTAAAATACAACGCGTGGGTATATAAATTAATTAGAAGTATACATACAAACTAGCGTAGAGTGTTTATCAACTATCTAATGAGAAACGAATTAACTTGCTAAGTACAAATACAGCAAGTATTTATCCGGGTTCTATGATCCGAACATAATGTTTCCCAGTAATGGATGTCTTTTTCCATTTCAAATAAGTACATATTTTATTACTGCAATTTTTGCGTAATAGTGTACATGCAATGTATTGTTTCCTTTATTCGATCGAGTGAACTTCAATTATAAGAATTTAGTATGAAACTAATAGCGTTCTAGCTATGGAAACAAAATACGACGTAATTAGAAAACTGGAAAGTGATGCAAGTACAACAGAATTAGCAAAAGTGCACGATGCTGGTAAAGCCAGAGTTATACACATCAAAAAGCAGAAACATGATATTAAAAATTATCTAAAGCACGTAGATTGCACAGATGCTGGCAACAGTAGAGAAATCTTAAATACACCTTGATATATATAATAAGAACGATTTCACAAAACTGGAGACAGCAAACGAAAGTGGCAATGTAGAGGTGCCTTGTCATACAAAAAAAATGTAACTGTACGTTTTAGTTACTTATGTTGAAAAAATTATGTGACTCGACAGCCGAAAGGATACGAGATCCATAAATATTTAAGAAATCTGTCGAATAATCTCAATCCGTATTTGAATAAATGAAATGTCATATCGGAAAAGTGATTATTCTATATTAATACCTTGTTAAATTCCATTATCTGAACAGATTTGTCTCTCTATTAGTTCGGGTAAAGAAGGCTCTTTTAAATCATACGTAATTAGGATACGAATGGAATCGCTAGGCATATATTGAAATTCACGATTTTGTATTCTAGCAGACATTAGCTCTTAGAAAAATAGAAAAATCGCAAGAGAAATAGATGCAAAGAATGGGAGAGGGCGAAAGACGGGGAGTGAAGAATCGGAAAGACGCGATTGATTTATGGTAACAAGAGGCCGCGAAGCGTGGTAAGTGGGCTATTTTTCAATGAACTCAAGGGAGAGAATGAATTCTCTCGGGGAAATGGAATTTTGAGCGGTTCGTGCTCGTTTCAACGGCATATCAAAAGCCACGGCTGGCCGTCATACGTGCCTCAGTCACCCTTCGGTGATTTCGCGGGTATTTCGATACTTCGCAGGCGAAAAAGAGAGGATAGAGGAGAGAACGACACGAACGATGGAGCACCGTAAGTTATGACTTTCGCCTCGGTCCTCCTGCCACAGCACTTTCCACTACCTCTATGAATGTATGCATGAGATACGAACTTTACGCTTTATGCATTGAACGCACTGGTGATAAGGAGTCAGCGATGCTGCCACCACGCCACAGAAACTATATCGCTTAACGCTTGAAGCTGCTGTCATAGATAGATACGTTTTATCATCTAATCGGCTACATATTCATACTCTCAACGCTAATATCCGTGTATGCTTTTAACTATTTGAGTTTATTACAATTTTCTAACCTAAATTTCTAAGAATAAACTTCATCCACTTAAAATAAAATATCTTACATTATGATTCTGTTTCTATACTGAGCGTACAGCGTTGTATCGTATTTCCTGCAATTTCCGGACACGTAACAAAAAGTCTTTTCAACCGTAATTTAATGCTGTCGAGTGTACTACAAATGACGATAATACTCATAAACGAATACTCTGTTTTAATTAACCCAATACTAGGAGTACAGTACACTTTATTTCAACATCGTTCAAATTGCATATCGCCTTCCTCGAAGAGTGTAATGTTATAACATTACACTCTTTTGCAGAGGTTTGAATGTTATTAAAGTGACTGAATACGGCTCTTGCCTGTGCCTTCAATCAGTCTCAATCACTTCTTTCAGTCTTGATAGCAAGAAAAGCAAAAAGATGCGGAAGAAGTTGGAAAAGGAACATTTGTAGCGTTTATGGTGATGCTGCTATTAGTGAACGTGGCATTTGAAAGTGGAGTGCCCTTAGAGTGCTGAATACTCGCAGCCTATGCGGTCCGTACGGACGGTGCGCGGCCAGCGCTGACGATCGCCGTGGACGGAGTACTTTTTCGCTAGACTGAACTCTGTTGATTGACTATTCAAAGCGCAAATCGTAATAAGTTATAGTAATTCTTTTGCACGAGATTAAATGATTCAAGAGCGTTATTTTTTAGTATTAATTATTTATTATAAACATTGAAATTTACAATAAACTAGAATTTGGGTAATAAACTAGAAAACAATAAACTAGAAAATTAAATTTAGTAAATATAACACAAGTTAATAATTCAGTTGTGTGTGAAAAATTTCAAAACAATTATCGATACATAATCCGACATCGCATTTTCTGCATTCGTATCGTGTGTCGCTCCTTCTCTTATTTTTCACACAAACAACACATTTTCTTTTTGATAATTATGTTGTGCCGGCACGATTAGGGCATTTTGATGGAAAATGCCTATCAATTAAACGAAATGGTAAATCTTCAGACTTTCTCTTTCCTCCTCCTAACATGCTTCTGCGTTAGAAATATTTTCGTAAAATGTCTCTTATCAACGCTAAATGAAATTCACTAAATTTTTGCTTCGAAGCAGTAGATTTTTGATATAAAATATATTGATATATATAAGGAATGCGTTTATATTTATCTCACACAAACGTAATAGTATTATTTCTGCGTAGGTGTTCGGAAAAATTGACAAACGCATATAGGCGTCCTTAGTCCATGCCGGACACTTACAGAAAACGCATATATGTGTCCTTAGTCCACACCGATAGCTTTCGTCAGACGCATATATGCGTCCATAGCACTCTAAGGGTTACATGGTTTTAAAACAGAGATTTTCGCGTAATCTGAATTCTTTTAACACAAAATGGAAATTCACAAAGCAAAGAAATATATCAAGTTGTCCCAAAAGGTTCTTTCGTTTTATAAGAAAGTAATAGATGCACAACGTTTATTGTTTTATATTATTTCGCTGAATTATGTATTTTGTTCTATTATATAGATTATACTTATATAGAACAAAAATGTGCATCTATTATTTCCTTATAAAACGAAACTTTTGAAACAACCCAATATAAGTTAGCAAAAAGACGGCAAAAGCTCATTGATCAAATATACTTTGTAAAAGAAATTGGCAGAAAAAGCGGACTTATTACACAACACAATATTCTAACGAAAATCAATTGTGCATATATACAGATTGTCCCGCGTAATCTGATACTATTTGCTTGCCATTACGCGGCATGTAACAATAAATTTTCCGAACCGAGCTTTAATGGTGTACAAATAATGATAACAAAATTTTGCGAAAGCAAGCTCACCTTGGGCAACGTAAATAGATCTATCTTCCTCGTGAGATTGTCGAGGACTTTACGGTAAATTCAATAAGCATATTACACGATATTTTTACAAACTCTGTGCCAAGGTTACGGTAAACTTTATTTTGACGTTTGTTCAAATTGCAACCATCATCCGTAATAGCATTCCGCTCTTTTACAGAAGTTCTAGTAATTCTCTTAAAAATTCTTAGTAATTCTCTTTTTCTGAAACGTAAGTACAGTAGAAGTTCATTTATTCGAGCCTTGTTTATACGCACCAATTTTGATTTACCGTCAGTTATACAGAGTGTCCCAGTATTGATGGTTGAACCGTGGAAAGGGTGATTGCACACGAGAAAATAAGTAGAAAATATGGAATAAATCTCTTTCATTGGGGACTGTTTTCGAGAAAATTGACTTTGAATGTCCTCCGATTGCGCATGCACTTGACTTTACTTTATCCATTTATGTAGAAACATGTTAACACGATATTATGTACACTTGTTATTGTGCACGTTATAGCCTGTTGTCATCGAGTCTGCTTTATTATTATCTTTTGGTTTCGACTGTTAGTTTCTATTAGTCCGTTATAACGATCAGATACAGTAATCGAGAACACGTGGATATGCTCTTGCGTTAGATGGTAATGCGCCTGCCGTCGCTTGTTTGCCCTGTAAAAAATACCCGACTCGACGTTATCAAGATAGAGGCGTGATTCAAAGAATAGAGCACAGTCTTCTGGAATGTTCTCGTTTCAGTACGATCACAAATTACGTCGGAAATGTATTCGCAGAAGAAACTGCTGAGGTGTAAAGTGTTGTCCCTGATGATTGTAGCTGCTAGCTGAAGATATCGCTGCTGAGGTACTGCTATTTTTCTTTTAATTTAAATGCGTGGAAGGAAAATAGGACTACGGGCGCCGGGATTCGAACCCGGGTCCCGAACGTTCGTAACCTAAGGCCCTAACCACTGCGCTACCGTCTTCCGGTAGAAGTTAGTGTCGAGTGACGGTATTTGTTGTCGAGTGCCGCCACAAAACGATTATGAAAAGTGTAGTGCATAATCCTCGGATCAGTACAAGAAACCTGTCTGCACAACATGCTATTAGTAAATCGACAGTCTGTCGCATTTTAAAAGATAGTAAGATGCATCCTTATAATACACCGAGAGCGCAAGAACTAATGTCTCGTGATTTTGACCTAACGGAAACTTTTTGTCATTCAATGCTTGAGCAAAATTATACTGATTCACATTTCTTGCCGCGTGTTTTATGGACAGATGAAGCAAAATTTTCAACGTGCACAATACACGTTGGCGGTCGACTACAAATCCGCACATCATCGCGGAAACACATTTTCAAGAAACATGGAGCGTAAACATCTGGGCAGGGATAATCGAGAATAAAATTGTAGAACCTCGTTTATTCCCAAGTACTTTAAACGGAGCAGAGTATTTAAACTTCTTGCGCGAAGATCTACGTGTTTTGTTAGAGGGCATATGTCTGACATAAATTTCGTTTTTCAACGCGATGGAGCTCCGCCGCATTTTTCACAAGTCAAAATCCGTTAAATGAACGATACGAATGTCGCATTGGCGGTGATGGCACGGTAACTTGGGCTCTGCGATCATTTTAGGATTTGTCACCCTTTGAGTTTCATCTATGGGATCATATTAAAGGAGAAATTTATTCCGAAGGCAACGCAAGTCTTTCGCAATTAAAAGTGTGGATCATTTTAGCGTTCGAAGAACTAAAAACAGAGTGTATGCAGTACGCAGCATTTTCAACAATTTTTGCATTAATAAAGTAAATCATGCTTTATTATTACCCATAGAAAACGAAGCTCCAAATGAAATGGAAAAGATTAATAATAAAAGATTCAATATTTCCGACGTATTTTCTCGTGTACAATCACCTCCTCCACGGTTGCACCATCAATACTAGGACACCCTGTATAAACTTGTAATTGAGTCTATATTATCCGAACTACGCTGGAACGTACTTTCAGTTATACGAACGCCCTGTGTTTTGTCTAAGCTGACATACAATTTAACACAATTTGCGTCGAAATTGTTGTTCAACCTCAATTATCCGAACGTCAACCTATATTATCGAAACTCATAGCAGCGGATGGTGGGGGTAGCAAGTGAGCCTCTATTTTCCAAAGTCGGTTATTCGAATTATTTTATTGCCCGACTAGTTTGGATAAACGAACTTTTACTGTAATTCTAAAATGTATCAACGAGTGACATATTATTACTTACACTACCATAAACCTAGTATTGACGTACTAGTTCTACCATGTAATATTTTTTGAGTGTTAGTGCATACAGTGCTGTATCGTTGTATGTATCGTGCTGATTGTGTACTTTGTTTGCAAGAAAACAGAGGTTATATCGGACATTTACCATAATATAAAACGACTGTTGTTTTCGTTACAATTTTTCTGTGAACAGACTGGACACTCGCAATGCGTGTGTGATTTTTCTGTAATCACCCGCGAAAGGGATGATCCCAATGCGTGTGAAATTTGTTGTCTATGTATGATATTATTTATTAATTACTTATGGAGACAAAGAATTTAAGGGAACATTAATCCTCCCTACTCAAAGTTATATTAAATTATTATATATATACTGACAATGAGGCCAATATCGCTATTGTATGACCATCGACGATGAGTACTGCATCGCACATGGATGTATTAGTAACATATGTATAGGTAGAATTGAATGTAGAGTACTGAGCATTTTTTATTAATTAAAATTTTACTATTTGGCATCCATCCCCTCCCTTCTCTCCACCAACTCTTTCAAATTTCGTGTCAATCGGCCACCCAGACCTTTCGGAACTGTATTCCGATACCATACAACTTTTATACTTTAAGTGTCTTTTATATATCTAAAGCAATCTAGATAATTCAGGTGAGGAACATTTTTGGTCCATATCCTACGTTTAAACATCAGTGACATGTGAGAGAGTCATGTATCGTATATGAAATGAGGTTATTTATACGTACAGAGTGCAGTGGAATTACAGAAAGTTTACAGTACAAGGCATTCCAGGATATTCGCTTCACTAAATCGTTCTCAATAAATGTCTCTTATCAATTAACAAACCTGTTAAATTTACGAATATTGCTCATTGAAACTTTGGTATAAAATGGTTTAGAAGAGATGAAATTTAGTGTAGTGGGTACAATTGCATCGTTTCATACGGCGTAAAACAGAGATAAAAATGTGCTTCATTTGCAGTATTTCTTTTTACCAATTCATTCCGTTTTCCAAACAATGACTATTTCCTAAACAAGGAAATTATAAAATATATATTATTAAAAGCATTGAATTTGCTCTATTTGCAAATAGAAAATTATATATTTAAAATAAATTGTGGGTTTCGTAACATGAGAAATCTTTGAAATTTCCACGGAAGCCTTTAGTGTTTTGGATTTGCAAATAACTTTGTTTTAAATTAAACGATATATAGTATAAAGTTTGATGTAAAATCATTTCGCTTATTTTCAGCGATAGTATCAAGTTTTACGAAAACTTTATGGTTATAATGGGAGGAGTATAATAAAAGAACCTTTGCCACTGCAGTAAAAAAGATTGAAGATGATTAAACTTATTGGTTTCTCGTACACATACATGTGTGTATCTAATTTAATAACGTTTATAAAAAAATTCAGGAAATATAATTATTAGCTAATTCATTCTTGGTTACAAAACTAAGAATATTATTTCGAATGGCACCGATGATAGATCGGGATTGAATGTGGTGGGCATCATTGAACAAGAAAATAGAAATCTTATCTGAAATGTAAAATCTTAGCTTCGAAAAATCATTCGTTCCAAAAATGTAGGTCCCTACTTATTTTTTATTGCCCCGCACGCTAGAACCTAGAAAATGGTAACATTGATCACATGTACTTACTATTACGTCGATGTCCACCACCTGAACTAGGGTTGTAGAAGCTGCTTCATTGTAATCGACCAATGCACATATCTTCCAAACTATGCATTATTCGAAAAAATGTTTCAAAAAAGCTTACTTTGTTTCTATGGAAATATTTTTTAATGGTCACATCTTTGCTTTTTTAAACGGAACTATACATTTTTTATATGCCATTCTATGCATTTTTTAATTTTTTAATTCTCTAAAAAAAAGTACTGAGGCAATTGGGTCAAAAATGATTAATTTAAAAACTATTTTAACATTCATTTTATAAAACTTATTGTATTGTAGGATCTTTACTACAATTAACTTATTTACAATAAACGGATTAAACAGATGTTGATTAAACAAGAGACGATGGTTATTTAACGCGAACTGTATGCAGTAACGTACTATAATTTAGACAACAAAATAGTTAATTTGCAACTCTCGTCACCACGGATCTGTCATGTGAACTTGAGACTTAGATGATAAAAACAAGAAGGTTGAGCCGTAACACAACTATTAACTTTATTTTTATCAAACTTTATTATAAATTCAATAATCACAATTTAATATATACTGAATTGACACGTATAAATCACAGTTCACATCGAAGACGAAGTTGACATTGAAATATTTTTTGAATTATGCGCTTAAATCAGACACTAGTACCTCGACATCTTTCCTGTAAAGAGTTAAAGCTTGTACAGAAATCTCGAAAGGGCCTCCATCTAAACAAATCTGTCGGTCACGATAAAACGTCTCTCCGAAATGCAACAAGTTCCACTTGAAACATTCTTTCGAATAATGCGCAGTTTCGCAGATACTTGCATGGATCGATTAAAACGAGATACACTGTATAGGTAATAAGCGAGACCAGGACGATTTTGTAACGCAAGATGTTTACCCGAAAAGTAATTCTGTGTAATGTTATGTAGTATCGTGGATGAAAGGCCTAAGAGATATCGGGTGAACCATAAACAATGTCGCGAGAGCCGAGGCACCGTCGGGCCCATCAAAGTGTCGTCGGTCCTTTCAAGTGCATAGTTCGTAGAAAAGACCTACGTGACCCTGGCCACGAGCGTCTGCAGAACACGTGTGCGGTGGGCCTGGTAAAAGACAATGGAATGCTACAACGGCCAGAGGGAGTCGAGAAGCAGCGTGCGAGTCGAGAAGCAGCGTGCGGGTCGAGAAGCAGCGTGGGAGTCGAGAAGCAGCGTGCGAGCGGAGAAGCAGAGCTTGCGAGTGGCGTTGCCGAGAGAATGTTGATTGCGTTTTGGGAGAGTCGAGTCGTATTCTAACCATCTAGTTGTGCTGCTTTCTGTACGTTTGGCGAGAATAGCTCAGGTTGAACACCAATCGCCTTTTCTATCTTCCATTCCTTTGTAAACACACACATTATATCACGATATTACAGTTATTATTCGCATTCTTACAAATATCGTAGTTCTTCCTCTACTTGCTTCGATATTTTTCGTTTCCAGCATATTTTACTGTATGTTGTCATTTTACTACGAATACGTCAAGTGCAAGAATGAGAAACAAGGAAACAAATAAAATATAGCCGATGTCTCATGAAATTCACGTTTAGAGAATTTTGTGGAGAATCATTTTAATAATTTTTTGAAATACTACAAAATTAATAAGGTTCAAGCAGACCGTACGATACCGTACGATAATTATATGAACATCAGTTCATCGACCTGATTCTGTTTAATTTAACACAAAACTACTAAGTTAATTCTGTATGTACTGGGAGGCGCTTTCAACAGTAGTTCAACGACAAGCAGATCAAGGTATACAACATGTTTAAAATAAAATGTATAAATTTCAAAAATTGGGAAAGAATTTTACTTTTTAAATTTAGAAATGCATTAAGAAGAAGAAAATAATCGTCAGAATCGGGTATCATTAATTAATTGAACGTAATAATAATAATGTACCGAAAAATCTGTACATGTTGAGCATACGCGATGATCATACGTCTAATAGAATACCATTCAATTGTGGAACTCATATTAGTAAAAATAAAATCGTGGCGTGCTCATATTAGTGTCAGAATTTCAACACTTTCAAAGATTCTCTATTTGATTAGATAAATATCGGATTCATGACTGAATTAAATGTTCTTCCATTTTTACCTCGTAATCGTTAGAGAATTGCCTACCTTGTCTTCATCAGGAATTTCTTCATCCAAAAAGTTTATCCATTCATTCGTTCGCCGTTGGCCGAATGTAAAATGCGTCGCAACGTTGATGCGATGAGTCCGCCAGGATTTTATTTTTAATAATACAAGTCCAACAATGCGTGATATCCTATTATGCGATCACCGCGTATGCTCAACATATACAGGTTTCCTTGTATATTATTATTGCACTCAATTACTTAATATCTGGCGGAGAAGATTATTTTTCTCCCTTTAGTGCATTTTTCAATAAAAACCATATTTGTTAATTTTTGAAACTTATATATTTTACTTTTAACGTATTTTTAACTGTTATCCGACAACATACATCAAACCTTATTGTGATATAAAATGATTTTTTCAGATTCCATCTCAGCTAACTAGACAGTTATATATTTCCAATAAGACAAAATGGTAAATTTCTTAAAATTAGATTATATTATCGTCGAAAATGCGCATGTGCTTCAAATTTCAGTTTCTTAGCTGATTGGGGTGTGAGTGAAATTTTACTTACAATAGTTCAACCAGACAGGTAAACAAACAGAAAGTAAGTTACACAAGTATTACATATATATAAAAGTTATTAAAGTAGATAATCGCAGAAGAGCCTCATTTATCGAATGCTGATGCAGTGAGATGGTCTGGTCGCGATAAAGACAGTAATAATAATGATTTTACAAAAATGGAAAAGATAAATAAAATACTAGCTGAGCAGGTACCTTTTCAAGCCGAAGCATTCGTAAAGCACTTATATGATTCAAAGTAGAAAAAGAATGTAACTCTGTGCAATTATCCATATTAAAATTATAATTGGCATAATTACAAAAATTATGCCAATTAGCATCCAAAAAAATGTTGGATCTGTAAACATCTAAAGAATCTGTAAAGAATCTCTCTAAGAATTTCATATGAGAAAAGTGATTGTTTTATTATCCGAAAATTTCATTAACCCAATAGTGTCGTCTGCCTATTAGTTCAGACAAGAAAGGCTCTACTGTAATTTAAATATAGTCATGTTCGATGCCATTTTGATCGTAAGAATCTGGACAGTCTAGTTAAAACAATCTCATAACAATAAAATGAAACATATAGAAACTTTATGTTTGTTGTTACGGCGATTCGTCAATAATTGCACCTGGCTTTTTCCTTTAGCGAATCGGCCCAAAGCGGCCCAAAACATACCCGCAAAGAAGACTAAAAATAGAATAAAAACAAACTGGAAGATGGTATCCCGCTGGGGGTAGCCATCCACATGTTATTTAGCAATAAAGTTAGAAAAATTTATCAAATGTCCTGCTGGGCAAATTGTAAAGCACAAATTAAAATTAAAAGAAAAAAAGGATAGCTCGAAAAGCGTAGCTATTTGAAAACCTATGACCTGTTCCGACAATGACTGAATTATTGAACATTGCGTTTAGTAGCAATAAAGGTCTATTATGCAAGGGACCACACAATTGTTTCAAGTTATAACTCCATTACCAGAGTAGTTACCGAAAATGTCAGTGGAGAAAAATGAATGCATCAAACAGTATTACATTTGTAGGACCATGTTTTACTTTAGAAGTGCAATGATGCATATGCAATCAACAATTGTATTACTTTTTTGCGGAAATACATGTAATATCGTGATATAATGTGTGTGTTTACAAAGGAATGGAAGATAAGAAAAGGCGATTGTTGTTCAACCTGAGCTATTCTCGCCAAACGTACAGAAAGCAGCACAACTAGATGATTAGAATACGACTCGACTCTCGCAAAACGCAATCGACATTCTCTCGGTAACGCCACTCGCAAGCCTCTGCTTCCCCGCTCGCACGCTGCTTCCCGACTCGCACGCTGCTTCTCGACTCGCACGCTGCTTCTCGACTTGCCCTGCCTCTCGACTCGCTCTGGCCGTTGTAGCCTTCCATTGTCTTTTACCAGGCCCACCGCACACGTGTTCTGCAGACGCTCGTGGCCAGGGTCACGTAGGTCTTTTCTACGAACTATGCACTTGAAAGGACCGACGACACTTTGATGGGCCCGACGGTGCCTCGGCTCTCGCGACATTGTTTATGGTTCACCCGATATCTCTTAGGCCTTTCATCCACGATACTACATACATGACAGTGTTCTTTCGTCATTTTACGTACAAAAAGTACTGATAAAAGATTTACGAGTTATCGAAATATTAAAAAAAAGTATTTATTGAAGATGTGAAGGAGAAGTTATTCAAACGTTTCATGGCAATTTTGTACTTGTCGATATCGATGTACGTGGTCGTAACAAAAGCAGATATGTATTCGTTATTTAAAAGATAGGATTTATTCAAACCATATAAATTCTGTAGAGAATGTAAAGGAACGGTTAATACTACGATGTACAACAATAACCAGAGATTACCTTAACTCAGTTATGAAAACAGTTGAGAAACGTTGTCTGGAAAGTTTACAGTGTAGGGAGATTTACAGTGTTTCAGTATCTTCAATAAAGACATTCCTTTTTAATATCTCTAAATTTTTTACCATTGTAGCCCAATATATTTTTACACAAAATGACGAGGAGAATCTATCTATGTAAAAAGAAATGTAAATTTCCATATAAAAAAATAATGCAATTGTTGATTCTATATGCGCCATTACAAACAATACTGAAAAGAACATGGTACTGCGAATATTGCACTCTATCCGTAACCATTCATCTTTCTCCCTTGATACTTTTCCCTAACTGCTCTGGTAACGGTGTTATGCCTTGAAATAATTGGACCACCCCGTATATGGGGATCTGCATTTTTCGAGTTTACTATTTCACTCCATAATACCCAACAAGATTCGTCTCGATCAGCCAGTGGTATCTTTCAGAAGTACAACGAAAATTAAGGGGGTATTCTGGTCTAGAAATTTGAAAAAATCGAAAATTTTTTTCATATTTCCAAAGTTTAGACATTCAAGAATATGTCCTTAAAAGGATTTTTCAAAATTTCAATTATTTTATGAGTTACATCCATTTTTGTGACGCAGCATCTGCTTCGGTCCGACCCCGAAACAAATGAACAGTAGACGATAGACGTTGTCCGACTAAACTTGTCTCAAAACTTTAAACGCGTTTTTCCCGAAACTACTTTTTTCGAGTTGGCGTGCACGATATCTCAAGTTCTAATGAACCGATTTATTTTAAATTTGGTCTGAATATTCCTTATATACTCCCCTATCGTCCGGACCACGCTCAGCTCAAAATCTTTAATATTACTATTTTATAAACGTTCGGAATCGTCAAAAAAAAACGTGCGAAATAAGAATTTTTTTTCAAACGGTCGTCATTTTGTGAAAAACTGTTGTATTGATTTTTCCAAGATTCAGACGATAGCGGCATCCATAGTAATTAAGAATCTGTTCGCTTTTTTTGTTTCAAATGACCAAAAGAGTTGATATCATACACGCTACGACACCCCATTTTTTTGGCAGCACCCATTTTGCCAGCTCATAACTTTTTAAATATTGAGTTTTTTCAGTGAATTTTTTACGTAATCTCGAAATATCAATAAACAAATGCTAAAAAGGAGGATAGCAAAAATATTTTTTGTTTCGCTTGTACAGAGCTTCAAAAATCGCCCGAAATTCATGCCTCTAGATCAGAATACCCCCTTAATAACACCTTTAACTAATATACCTTAAACTTGAAACTGTTCAAGATATAGTAGAACCTCGATTATCCGAATCTTTGTTATCCGAATGTTACATTATCCAAATATATTTCACACGAATAAATGATACAAATTCGTAAGAAATTAAATTTAAAGGATTGCTGTTAATTGTGGCATATGCTTGATATTTTTTGATACTTATTTATCTATATTTTAATAAGCTTTTGAATCAGAACTTTCAAACAATAAATACACAGGTTTGAAGTTCGAAATCATATAAATACAAATAGCTAATATAAATATTAAATAGCTATTATAATAAGGAAAAAATTGCCTACCATAAAGTACTACACATATGTTTATGTTTTTCAACCGTACCGAAAAATTTGTTTCCTTGATAGTAGTGGTTTTCCACCATACATACATAGGTTAATAACTTTTTACAAGGAATGCGTTAAAATGTGTATAGTTCTGCCAAGAAAAATGAAATTGACCTTTGTTTGATTTCCAAAAAATTCTTTACGACGTAAAATTTCCATGTATTTTCACATTTTCTACTTTCGCCTTTCTTCCCTTCAATAGCAATTCCAATGGAAAGTAAAATACTCGTCCGCGGACATGCATTTTTCGAGGCTTTTCCCCAGACGACGCATGTTTGCCGACAATTGTCTGTCAGTGTAGACGTGATTTTTATGTTTGTCAGCGTAAATTTAGTTTCAGAAGTGTGTTGGAAGTTGAAGTGAGAAGCAATAACTGCGAGTAAAATAAAGGGGAAAGGCTCGCCGGTCTCACTGACCTAACAAGTAACTTTTATAAATTATAAATAAAATATAAACAAGTAACAGGACGCGTAGCGATTTAGCCAAGCGCGGACTCTGTTAGGCAAGTGAAATTGTAATACGGTTCTGAACGTTTTTGTGACTTGTTTACTTACACAAATTTCTATCAGAGAATTTAATTGCTTCGAAATTGAAAACTAATTGTAATTCTCAACCAACATTTTCACGTATTAAATTTAGCGTTTATTCCGGTGTTTAGAATTGGCTGCATATATTGCTTAACACCTTGTATCGAAAGCTGTGATTTCTATCCGTGTGAAGGGGTTCAATATCCGCAAGGTAAATAAATAAATAAGTAATCAGCAGCGTTCTAGAATATATTTTATACCAACTTTTTGCAATGCAATTTCCCGATATAATTAATGCGTCAATAACTATGTACGTTAATGGTGTCGTGTTATTAATTTCATTCAAAAATGAAACAACATAACTTCTGCAAAAGTCAATAAGAAAAATACAAATATTACATAGAAAATGAAATATTAAAAAAAATGTTACGTTGATTTCGTGATACATTACGCGACGGGTTCAGAAATTAGATTAAAGCAGAAAATATCAACCATAGAAAATTATTATTATTAAGGTCATTAAGGTTGCAATATAATTTACATGAAATCCAATATATAACGTGTGTGAATTTTTTGGGAAAGACAGTAGAGTTTCTACATCTCTGGATTGGTGGAAATTTGCAAAGGAAGTCCGTACAAAATTGCCTTCGACATTGAAAATCGAAGGAGAAATTTGTTAAAATTTCTGACTAACTTGCCAAAAGAACTATGAATTACATTCTTTTGAAAAATGATGTTGAGGTCCCATTAGTTCTTACAATGATATTATGTAAGATATGTAGTTTACATTCCACAGTAAAAAAAAAAGTAAATAGTGTGATATTAATGAGGAAGCACGCGAAATAGAGATACGAATTATTATATTATTATTTATATATTATTATCACATATTGTCACTATAGAGATACGATTTAGTGCTATTAACTTTTTTACAAATGGAGATATGAAGATCATTCGCAGAGGGCATACGAAGGTCAATTATATCTATTTAAATTGAATCACAATTCTTAATGTATTGGTTGTTGCATCTCGTTATTCCATATAGAAAGACATAAAATTGCTTATGCCACAGAATATTTTGATATAAATATTGTAGTATCGTACATATAAATAATTAGTTTATTAATAATATATGGTTTAAACAGAAAACAATGTTTATTTAACATGAACTAATCGTAACAACGTATTATAATTAATTAACAACTCTCGTTAACACAGATTCAACTCTCTCTCAACAACGCTAACAACACTATCTCGACAACACAATCCGCACTCTCTGGCTTCTCAACTCATACTGCTGTTAATTTGTTTATGTGCCTTAGCAACCCTTTGTCTTTTTTCTTAGCCTCATATCTTTTGTTTAAGTCCCATCATGCACATGCTCAGCAACCGCTTGTTTATAATTCGCACGACCCTCCCCCTCCCCCAGGTCCCTCGTCCACGATACTACAATATTATTAAAATAATTATGATTTAATTGAATCAGAAAATATTAACCATAGAAGATCATTATTATTAAGGTTATGTATTAACCATGAAATATTATATTGGAAGGTATGAAATATTTTTTCCTTTTGGACGTTGTTGTTGAACGATGTAACTATGATAGACTTGTTCTATAAAATGATATGAAGCACAGGGTTTTAACCATAGCGTTCCACATATGTTTTATTACATGCGAAACAATGCAACAGAAGTAATAAATGTTTCTTGGGCCGGATTTCGGCATGAGTGACTTAATACTGTTCGGGCCCTGATTTTTATTTTTTTAAGACTGCAGTTTTTCAAGATAATACAATTTACTTCCATAATTATTCTCCGCGTTTATTTCAACTATCATAGTAATTAAACGTTCATAGTTTTTCATAATTTAGGAAAAAATAATCTACTAAGGTAACGGATATTTAATAAGGAATACGTAAAGTGTTCCTCTGGCCAAATAAATTGCTTCCATTATCTGCATAGGATGCAGAAATAGGAAGGCGTGACGTCTCTTCCGACACTTTAGGATAGATGATTCATTTTTAATCGGGATAGACGCGACACCCTCTCCGTGGAAGTTAGCTTAACCGAAATGATATTTATAATTTTTAATCAATCTTTATTTATAATCAAATAATTATAATATCTTAAAAACTATTTATTTTCTTATTGAAAGTCTGATAATTTAAATATATTTATGAAGCTTTTGCATCCTTTCACTTTTGTTTTTATTTCATCTTTAAAATGTTGACTGTTAGTTAAGTTAATAATACTTTATTGTGAGAGAAGATATCACACATCATTGTAAGATTATTAGCAATAATTGATAAAAAATGTATTTAGGCAAGGTTTATAGGTAATAAATATATATCAAAAGAAGCATCAGATATATAATTACATATAAAAGTAAGCTATTTAATAACTATGAGATATATTTCAGGCTGTGTAATTCTTCCATAAAACAAGAAACGACAGTGACAACTGAAGTCGTATCTGTCAGATACATGAGACAGATCCTTCGGGATAGGCGGGAGTGATCCTTCGAACCGTGAACAGCAGGATATAAGTTCCGTCGCCAGTCATCTATAAGCAATGTATCGACTACGGTCGGACGAATGCAGGTCGTTTGATAAATTTTATGGAACTAAAGAAAAACACAAATATTTTCGCTCAACTACTCCATAGGTACTCTTACTGGGTTTCTATCGTTTGACGTCGATACCTGCTTCTGACAGCTAGCTCGCAGTTATTCAGTCAAGCGGCACAAGAACAAGTTACTCGAACGTGTACATTCTGCCTTCCCCTGGATGTAACATGTGTATAACGCAAGTTTATGTAACTTAGCTACAGTTAAAAGGGTTTAAGCTTCAAGCGGAGGCAACATAAGCTCGCTATTTTCTTTATTTGTTTCTTGGTGATTCTTGGCAAACGACAGATTTTCATTTTTCGCGACGAAGGTTTATGCGTATGCATACGTCCGACTGATTCAATTAGAAATATTTCTCGTTTGATTTGTCATTACATTTATCTATTTGTCAGTTCTATATTCCGTACTATGCAATTTATGTAGGAACATAATGAGCGAAATTTTCGAAAACCTGTCACGCCAGATTTGATTAAAATTTCGCAAATAGCTTCATTTTATACAAAAACGATGTTTGCAAGAAGGATTTTTGGTGACTTGAAAATTAAGATCTTATCGCCACGCTTTCTTCGTTAATTAATAAAGTGTAGCTCCGTCGCGTTTATTGTTGGGGAATATTTCCAAGCGATACTCATCTTCTGCATGCTTTATCGTATCTCTCGAACAATAAAAATTAAACCTAAGTACAATTGAAATATATAAAATAAATTTCAAAATAAAAAAAAGTCAACCATCCGAAATAGGACCGATCCCACTGATAAAAGTTGCTTTAACAAGATCTAAAACATATTCAATCTATAAACTACGATATATATATATATATTACCAAGGATCTATGATTCTACTGGAAATATCTAGGTCTTTAATTTTCGAATCACTAAAATTTCTTCTCACGAAAGTTGTTTCTACCGAAAAGAAACCTATCTTTAGAATTTCAATCAAATCAAAGCGTAGAAGTTTTCAAAATTACAGGCAGTGACGCTGAAATGGTAAACGTCGTTTGCAAAATTTTGGATCTTCACATTTGAGTCGACAAAAATCCTTCTCGCAAACATTGTTTTTATTTAAGATGAAGCTGTTTGCAAAATTTTAGTCGAGTCAGGTGTGATAGTTTTCAGAAATACAACCGAAACATGCACAGAAGTTGGATTTTTTCCTAGTTCCGCCACTAACGTTTCGCTTATTTTGTTGATGCCTCAATCAAAATTTTATAAAATTAAAACCAAACAATATATGTGTGTGTGCTTCAGTTTTATATAAAGCAATTATTCATTAGTTGCAAGCACGCGTATTGAACTACGAAGTAAAGTTATTAATTGGTCTATGAATTTCGTGTACGATAATTCTATACGTACGTTCATGAATAACACGCATTGATAGAATTGTTCAGGTTCATTGAGATCCGGAATAAAAAGGATCGAATTTAATGGTATTATATGATTTCAGTTTGTGGGTTCAATTCCTTATTATTAGCGTTCTCAATACGTTTTGTTGTGCAGATGGGAGTATATGTTAATTAGTTTAAATGGCCTGCTGTGAATAATTAGAATATTATTAGTTTGAAAGATATCTATATCTCTGTAGAACATAGTGTATGAGATATCTATGCCATACTGGTCTCCTAAACCATACTCTGCCAATTTCTTTAAATAAAATAATAATTTTGATAATACAATTTTGTTACAAATTTTCATATTTTTATCAAAGTATAATTATTGTAAAACATTCTGTATATAGCAAAATACTAAACAGTTAGGTTTATTAAACAATATTTTTTAAAAAGGTGTGTTATACATATTCTTCGAAGTTTTACGAGAACGAAGTTGTTTTATTTAACAAAATAAAACGTGTAATAAGTATTCGTACCGATCTTGAGTCAAATGTACTATTAATTTAAGCATCAGTTATTAAAATATCAAAAATGTTTAAAAGTAGTATTTGTGATTAGTCTTGGCAATTATAAATCAGTGTTTTGATTCCCCTATTACGATACAATCGAACGATTACGAATTTGATTGTACAATTACAGATAGTCTTCTAAACATAGTCCCAAACAGATAGGAGATCGTATGTATTTTTCTTTCTCCACACTATAAAGCATCCATTAGAGTCAAACATATTAAATTTATTCTCATCTGTAGAAATTGCCCTGTTTCAATTACTTTTGCAAATTTCAATCTCTCCTTCTTATTCGTTTCATTTACGCAATATTCTGCTTTCATTAGTGTAGTATAATACTCTTAGCACTGCAAAAAATTGCACATAGTAGTGGTGGATACATTAATGCTAAAATTATTATTAAACTCTTCAACCATCTTTGTTTTTAATTAATCGAATAATATGAAGATCACTCAGTAATTTCTCGTACCCGTGCTTGGGTATAATGATCCACTGTTTCTCATTGCGTTTCCGTAATTCGTATCTATTAACGATTCCGTGCATCGTAGATCTTGATCTTTTCATAACACGTGATATTTCAAATAAACTTTGGCTAACTCGATTGGGCAAATTGATAATTATCTTTCGCTCTTCTATACTAACTACTTTACTTTTCCGAGCTGTAATCTTTAATGTCACAACCGAAGACAATGTTTCGACAAATTATTCACAGCCAATTATGTTACATTTACACAACAAAATTTAAATGGTAGATATAACGCACTATAACGTGTAATATTTATTTATTCCTTTGATATTTCTTTCTGGAAAGGAATTGATATAAAATTGGGCGATGTGGTAGTATCCACATACTATACCGATTTACTATAAAACTTTATGACATTGTGTTTAATCTCATTTTAACCAGGAAAATGTCATCGGTGTGTTAATGACATTTTTATTAACAAAAGATTTAGAATAAAAAAGTTTCGTCGTTGCATTAGTGTCGTCTTATCAATACGAAGGTGAAGGCGATCCTACTGTGTGGCCACGCTGTGCGTTCCTTTCAAGTGCCCACGATCAGATTGATGTTTATTTTCGCATGAAACGGTCGCTCCTGATTAGGCCTATGAACCTTTCTTTTTCTACGTTGATCTTTTCTACGTTGCATTATCGTGCGACTGACGCACTAGCCTTCTCCAGCTTTGCCGCTACTTTCGATCCTATTTTATGTCGCTGTGTGACGTGCAACTGACATATATTGACAGTATATATGGGGTGTTACGGTCCCCACGTAGGGACGTGTTGCTATCAATCCCAGTGTGGTGTGCACGAGTCGTATGTATAGTTACGTATGTATAGTATACATATGTAGGTATAGTTACGTTTACTAGAGTACCGTAGAGACAACTAAGGACATATAATGACGTTACAAATCCCTATGCGTAGGGATCATGATCATATAAACAAGTCTCGACACTCATATACCGAAGCACAAGCCAAACCGTCCGCAAATTGAATCCTGACTAGTTGTGAAAAATCAATCAAAGTTACTAGACGATTCCCTATTTATACCCCCACTACTACTCTGTCCTAAGTCGTTTGTGTCACGTGACATGAATTTCGCCTTTCGTCTCTCCTCGTCACATCGCTACCAGCAAAGTTAGTTGTCCCCCGACCACCATTTGTCCACAGCGACGTGTAGACGCGACGAAGAGAGTAGAATGGCAATGGGGGTAATGTGACGCGAATTGCCTGCATCTGGTAACGCTATGGACACTATCGTATTGTGGTACCACTACGACCGACTGTTCGTCAATTGCAGGCGGCATCGTCCGTCTACGACAATTGCAAGTGACATCGCGGCAGTATCGTGGTGCAACTCTGTAGACGGCTGATGCGATGGCGCTGTGATTTGCCACGTTAATGAACGTAGCTATTTACATATTTCAAAATGACTAAATTGTAATATTATTATCATAAATAGTATCTCTGCGTCATATTATTTGGAATAATAGATTCAAATTATGTGATCTTTTGAATAATATAGCTGACGATTTTGTGGATTTTTATTGGTTCGGTAAACGTTCTGTAGTCCGCGAAACAATACCGATTATTATCACACATCCAAGTCGTGAAGCTTTAGATGCTTCACGCCAAGAAAAGAAAGTTTATACTTTCGACTTTTGCTTTCTTTTGTCATAGGCTAATGTCTCACACATCTAAAATTTACTCGAGAAACATCCTTTAAATTGGTGAAAATCGCAGAAAAGTCCAGCGACACTCCAGACTAGTTCGATTATACAGATGCTTACTTTATTTTATACTATGTATAGATAAGAATAACGATTTAGATATTCAAAGAGATCAACTTTTTCCTGGAATGAAATCTCCAAACATATCGTTGTTGTGTATTAGCGATAAGCGGACGTTGACTCATAGCTGTTTCGGTTTCGATTTCTATAGTTTCGGTTGGTCCAGTGGCGCACTTGACTTATTAACAAATTAGGCTTTTAACACAATGGGCTATACGTTTCTCACCGCGCACTTTTCCAAATATCGAGGACTAATATTCACTACTTGAAAAACAAAGAAGTTTAAAAATTATTTAAGTGGTCAATTATATCTTGCGGTAATGATTTTATTTAACGATTTCATATATTATTTATACAAAACATCAAGTTAAATGTATATATTAAAAGTATAAAGAAATATAGGTAAAATTAAAAACATTCAAGATGAATAAAGATAAATAACACGATTTGAACGTGAAATTAAAAATTCATAATGTATTTTAACACTAGAACTACCGATAGTTAACACGAAGCTATTTCTACCAAAACCAGTGAAAATGACTGGTCTCTAAAAAATACGTAATAATAGAATATTTTAGATAAATAATAGAATAGAATATTTCTTACAGAAGGAATTCCATGTTATGTAGTACATTTGTGCTATTATTAATCCATCTGGGACCATGATCCCTAAACGAGGGTTGACACGTTTATAAAATTGTAGAACCAGTCATTTTGACTGATGTGGTATTTCTAGTGTTAGCATCTAGCGGTCGAGCGATCGATCCGGAACTTTCCTGATAACTGATATCATCATATCGAATGATACGCCGTAAAAATTTTAAAAACGTGTGGGAAGTTGTACAAAACGAGGAAACTGGTTAATTGGAGTTCGATAAATAGATTGCAAGACCCTTTTACACTTTGACAAGAAGCAGTCATTTTGACTGGTACTAGTATAAACAACCTTGATACAAAATTATTTTGATTTTGAATGTATAAAAAACAAAATAAAATTCATTATATTATTCTTTTAGTTATCGTTGTGGAAGTCATTACATCATCGCGGAAAAAATATAACATGAAGTAAGAATTTTAAAATAAAATTGTAAAACCAGTCAACTTGACTGGTGCAGTAGTTCTATTGTTAATATTTTTTTACAATGTGGTATCGTTCGATAATATCTTAATCATAATTGATAGTGTAGCTTTTTAATTAATTTTTATACTAAATTGATGTATTTTATTATCTACCGTACTTTATAAAAGCAAAAAATGTAGCGCAATTAATTGGAAACAATTTCAAGTAAACAATAACTGATAATAATGAGAAAAGAACAAAAAGAAAAAGAAGAAGGAAACGCGTGCAAAGGTCGAAAGGAGTCTCCCTATTCGGTTGGCCAAGTGTTAACAATAAGTTAAATCACGAATAAAACTGACTGAACTAAAACAGATATTAATACTGGCTGATAACGAAAGGGAACGTGCAGGTGCGTCCGGATAAACTGTCTGAGCGACAGTAAGATAAGGGGTGGCACGCGCTGGCACGTCGCTGCTTTTTTACGTTTTCGCGTGGAGGAGAATGAACAAGGAGCGAAAGAGAAAGAGTAGAAATCTAACACTTGTTCATAATTGGGTCCGCTGAGTCTCGTCAGAGAATCAGATGCGAGCGAATTTAGGCAAAGGAATCGGAGAAAGTATAGATTTAGTCGTGTCAATGTTGGGCATTATCGAATACATTTTCATTTAAATAATTATTTGAATACAGTCATTCGTTATTTGAGAGTTCTAATAAAAAGTAGAAACGAATTGCTTGGTATTTGGGCAGGTCTAAAAATATTATTTAAAATAATGAAATTAATTCTTATTTCGAAATGCAATTTTATTTTTTATTTATTATTTTCATCTGAGCAAAATAAACAAATTTATTTTCGCATACGTGTAACATTTCAGTCCGAGAGATTATTGTAAATTAGCAATAGCAAATAGCAATTTTTAATAATATTTGTTTGTATGAAGAATACGCCAAAATCAAGTAGACCTTCTGAAAGTTTGTTCGAAAAACGAGTACAGTAGAAAGTCGATTATTTGAAACAATAGGAGGACAGACTGAACATAAACAATTTTTTAGTATATTATTGTATATATTTATATATTATATTTATCATATGTAAAAGCAAATGATAAATGTAATCTTGCAATAATCTTACATTAAAGAAAAGATTAAATCTTCTATGGTAAATGTTTCAATTCCGCGTAAGAAAATGCAAAGTCCGAACGCCCGGGGCAAATGCCTGTCCTTCGCCTTCAGCTATGGGAAAAAGAAAGCATCGATACTTAAGGGCGCCATAAATTAAGCTCTCATCCGCATGCTATGTGGGCCAGCGGTGCCGACGTTTCGCGATTGCGATTGCCTGAGTCCTGTCATCACTGTCATTACTGTCATCATTCGAATGTGTCGAAAGCTGTGCCATCTTCCTCGCTAGCGAATAGAATAGCGGCTTTTGACCTTCTTCGTGGCTCCGACGCTGAGGGTACTCGAGCATTTTTTGCGCAATTGTCACAGTGGGCGAATGTCAAAGTAAGACCACACGAGTTCGTCATTTTTCGAGTTTACAAAACGTGCTGTAAACGGGAATATCGTGAATTCGCTTTCAGTGCTTCTTACATGCATCTATTTCCTTTTGCATTTCTCCCAACCTTAATACAATATCTAATGCAACTTTAGCTTTGCAATGCAGTGATACAGCACAGGGTCTTGTTAAGTCAAACAATTTCACGATGACTCGTAATTTGTTATGCGGGATTGTTCTTATTTACATTACATACTATGGATATGTGTAGTATCGGAGGAAAACCCTGAGTAATTAAGAAGGTCTATTTGACCATGGAACATGTGCATACCAGGAATATAGTGTAATATCGGGAAAACCCCTGGGTAATTAAGAGGGATCTACTTGACCATGGGACGTGTGCAGGCCAGGTATACCGGAGCCAGGGTATAAAAGGTAGCCGTTAGTGAGTTGAGGAGCTTTGGTGTTGCCAGCGAGGGCTTTAGTGTGGCCAGAGTTCTTCAGTGTTGCCAGCGGGCTTGAGTGTTTCCAGAGAGTTCTTTAGTGTTGGCGGCGTTGTCGGGCCCAAGAGTGGGAATTGTGAAGTCAGAGTGTCGTCAGCGTTGTCGAGGAACGTGGTCCGCGTGAAAGAGTGTGTTGGAACCGTGGTGACGAGAGTTGTAAATTAACTATTTATTTGTTTTAGTTATAGCACATTATTGTATTTAGCTCACGTTAAATAACCATCGTTTCCTGTTTAATCCATTTTAAATAAATAAAAAAGTCCTTCATATGTAATATCGTAAAACCTTGGAGTAAATCAGACGATCGATTCTGGAAAATCGAGTTTATTTTGGAAATAATGAAATTAAATACAATAACAGTTAATAACAAATCTACTACAAATTTTACCAATTTTACCTGGAAAATCGAGAATCGTGATCTATTCGCCCTTCGTTCGTGATCTATTCTATTCAGCAAATGACTGCCGGTGAAACAAAAGAAACACAAAAATGTCGGTTGGCGGGTAGTTTGAATTCTATAGAATTTACATATATATATACAGTGTATCAAATATCATTCTGATCATAATTTTCAAATCCAAATATATTGCGTGCCAAATTTGCCATGTATTTTATGCCATATGGAGTTACATTGTCATTTATATCGTTATATAACTTATTCTAAGCTCGCCGGAGAGTAGTTGATGGTATATTTTCCCGTGCTTCGCCGAACATGTAGACACAATCTTTCAAACTGATTTATGTATAAAATTGTAAGACTCTCGTGTCATTGGCTGAATAAAAAATGTTACATTAGGTGGTAGGAGAAGAATTTCTACATTTTCTCCCTCAACTTTCAAAAGTTCAATCACGGAAGGATGTGCCGGTGCATTATGTAAGACTAAAAGCATTGATCTTGATCTTTTTGCATTTGCATATTTGCACATCATACCAGTGATGCAACGTTTACTAATTTTATGTCCTGATACTGTACGTTCAAATTTTGATGTAGGCGTTCTACGTTGTAACATTTTCCAAAAAATACCGGTTTCACCACAATTAAAAATGTGATCCAAATCACAACTTTTCTCCACCATTAGCAAACACTTTAACAAATTGCTTAGCTGCAGAATTATCAACGGATAATTTTTTCTCAACAATTTCCAATTCAGGTATCCCACATTTAGACTTGAAACGTATCAGCCAACCAGTACAGGTTTTAAATTTTGTATTGCCATCTAATTTTGTGTTTAATTCGTTCTTGTGTGAAATCCACTTATACATGCGTTTAGCGTTAGTTGCAAATTGCAAACTCTTTCGGGAACGATTATTGTCTTTACTTCGAAAATCTAAATATCGTGATTCTCAATTTTGGATTCCGGAAATCGCGGATGTTCCAGTATTATGTTCCTTCGCTAAACTTCTCGCACCTTCATCTTTTTTCAAACGATCGATAATATTTCATTTCTCTTCTAACTTCGACATAACTCTTTTTCTTGCCATATTCATGATGTACATTCCTAAATAATACGTAAATACTGCTAAAATGCAAACAATATACTAATTGTGTGAATTTGAAGTAAGCAGGATAACGCGTTTTAAGATATAAACATTGGTACAGATGATACGTGTCTCGTTGTGTAGACACGCCATCAGATTTCGATAATTAATCGATTCTTCGGGTAATCGATATTCGGATAATTAACTTCTATTGTAATTTTAACGATCTGTCTATTGAAAAATAGCCATATTAATTTCACAATCTTTTCATTGTACAAAATAAAACAGATAAGATAAAACAGAAAATTATTCATTTATATATTATCATTTGTTTTCCAATTACATAAAAATAAAAAATAAAATTTCATTCGCAAGTAAAAGATAATAAATACTTTACTTTTGGCATCGTTTAAACGACATTTATTTTTAATTCTTATTCACAGCTAAAGTATCATTTTTATTTGTTATTTATTATTTAATAGGGAAACAAAATTTTGCCCAATACCGAGGAACGTACGGAAAGAGAAAGTTTGGCAAAAAACGGTTATCTACTTTCTGGTAAGGTTGTAGCGTAAATGCAGCATATAAAGGTCGTATTTTCACTTATCGCTTAATTCGAAGCAGTCGTTCCATAGAATGTGTATTTGGCGTTCCATCGAATAAATGTAGTTTTCCATAAACCATTAAACGTAAAATTATTTTTCATTGTAGACGTAAAATGCTATTGCACTCTTCGTAATTTTGTTCGTGCGGTACGTCGTAATACAGTATATCGCGATAGTATCTCATATTTTGCGATGCTCACGAATTTCTTCAATAAATAATTCGATATCGAAAGAATCGGGTATATTCACAATTTGTGTATGCCAAGCAATGTTTCCTTATCGACGTGTATCAGCTTTTTGCGAATCGGTAAGTGACGCACACGAACATTGTGACAATCTCTTGTCAGTTACATCGTAGCGGGATCGCACGCTCCTGTGCATTGGACAATTGAAAATAAAAACTTGCCGAATCACACACTGTTACGAGGTCGCAGTGAGATTCCGTCACTCGTGTGTAGCCGGCCTTGCAGTTAATGATTAAGCAGTAATTAAACAAGAAATACCAAAAATTACTAAAATTAAAGTATAAGCAATTGCTAAACCTGAGCACAAACTTTTTAATAATGTAAAGTTATTATAGTATAAGAGAAATTGATAATTTCTCTAGATTATGTTTCAATATGTATATTTTTCGCCAAATTAGAAAACACTCCTATATGCATTTCTCTCTACTGCGTTGTATATTTAGTATATATAATAAATGATAATAAAAGATTAGGATACACAATGTATATTTTAGATTTTAAACTTCCACCATGATTAGACAATATATTTCTGACACTGCGAATTTCAATCATGCTATGATTCTTACGTATATTTTTAAAGTACTAATATAGTTTTGTTCCAGCGCGACGACTTTTCTTAGATACCGGTTTACTGCTAAAAATTTTCAAGCGTGTGATTTTTCAAGCGATTTGCAAAGGGATGCCAGCATATTCATTTTGATAAGTGACATATAATTCCCGAGATAAAATTGGACATGTCGAAAATTTGTTAAAATAATATGTTGCGAAATATATGTACCTTTACCTTAAACTTCAAGATCAGTTTTTTAATTGAGCATACCTAGAAGCACTTGTGACAATTAAAACAATTTTATGTATGGAGGAACTTACATAAAAACAGCCTTTCACGCATGATACTAGTTCTTAATTAAAGTTAGTATTTGAATTTTATATAAATTTACTTTATGTATATGTATGCGTATAATAATTGGAACAGTAAACTTTATTGTTTTAGCTATGTTTTAGCTACTTTAGTCTTGTTTTAGCTATAGGAGTAAAATTGAAATAATTAAAGAATTAGTATATAATATTTAGTTAATGTAATATTAAGTTAATATCAAGTTAATTAAAGGTAGAAATCACATTACAACATTTTCCTTTCTTATTCTTTTTTATAGCTTTTGGTAATTTCAGAAAGCTTGTAAGAAGCTTTTTCCCTGTTTTCAAAGCTATCGGGTTCCCTAGTTCATTAGGAAATTCTGAAACAACTGGCTTCCATTATTTCTACTGCTACTGACAGATGTTTCGTGTGGCAAAAACACACATACAGTAAAGCAAACTAATAAAAAAATTTTCTTTTCATTTAACCGCTCCCTACTCCCGTCTGTCGATTCTATTCGCGTTCATTCCACGAAGGAACTTACGCTATAAAGAATTTTTAAATTGTATCGAATACTGCGATTTTTCTGCTGTAATTTTCATACATTGTTAATTCGCCTTTTTTCATAGATTATGAACAGCTCTTTTTAAACTTTTATTAATTAAGATTTCTAATTTCTAAGATATTGTCTTATGTTGTCTGTTACTGAGTTCACATGATTTATGTAACATGTACAATGATAATAAGTAGACTGAGAACATATATGCAAATTCATATCTTTATCGGCATAATTAAACAAGCAGTTTTAGTGGAATATCGTTTTATTTATTAAGTAGTCTGATAAATATTATATTTTGGATATTTTGTGTCTGTGGCTAGGTGTCAGAAGTATCAAATATTTGCACTCAAAGATATGTTAAAGAATTCATATTCAATTTTTGGTACATAAATTTCTGTTGTTTCAAATTTCTTTTCGAGTGTAAAAAAGAGAGAATTAAAGCTTATGCTATTTGTGTTTTCTATGTTGACTTTTGTATTTTTTTAGACAAAGTTTATTTGATGAAAATTTTGACATTGATATGTACAAATTGCCACTATAGTCATCTCTACATAAAATTAAAAGTTTCCATTTTGGATATAGGATATAAAATTGTTTACAAATTCAATACCGGGTTTAACTTATTTTTGAAAATAAATAAAATATTGATGCCTCTTATACCCAGCCACAGAAATATTTATGCATATTCTGTGAATTTTTACATTTTTCCATTTCTCACAAATGCATAGAAATCCACGGTCTGGTAATAAGTATACTTCGTACGTTTTCTTCCACGTTATGCAACATGTGGCAGTAATTTAATATCGTAAAATATTAAATTTGCATAGAGCGTTTCAGTAAAAATCGAATACATAAACATTTCCCTTGCTTTTAGTCATGTTGAAACATATAAGCTGAATATTTTCAGAAGAAGAATGACGTAGAAGACACGTTTTTCCAAGACCATTCTATCTAATAAGTTTCAGAGATCATTATTATTTTTAGCTGGGAAAGTATCTACCTTTCCTTACCGCATTTCGTAACAGATGTTGTTTTTCTGATTATTTCTCACATCATAGTAGCACAAACTTTCTGCTTCTCCATCATTTCTAGAATAGTCGATTACTATCCGGACGCTAAATGTATCATCTTCTGGTTAGATTTTTTTCTCTGGAAAAAGCTGAAAGAAAAAGTGTCTTTTTGGAAGTTGAAGTTTCGTGAGTGTTCTGTGAAACTCTTACTAAGCCGTGACAAATGGTTCTTGATTTTTCAGTCATTCGACTTTCACGCTTGCATTAGTGCTCGATACCTATACACTTTGAAACTAAAAGAAATGACGTACTATTCAAAATCTGCCAACATCTACCAGCAGTCCTTCAAATCGACAGAGCTTTTTTGGTAATACAGTATGGCATACATATTGCTGTGTTAATTCGGATAAGCGTATCTGGACAAAAGATGGTTTTGAGAAAAATGACTTTTAGTATTTGAGTGATTCTACAGAAGTGGTAATTATTCGGCAGAGATTTTGTCCACATACCGTTTTATTCAATCTATGAATTATAGCAAACTTCAGGTATGACAGAGGACATGCTGTTTTTGCTACAAAATATGCCATAGCCATATATATGCGATAGCCATGTGATTTTGTCGGTATTTTTTAAAAAACTACGAATGGTCGCGAACGGTCTGATTTTGATAAAACTTTACAGGCGCGAGGAACAGTCCATAAACTTACACGCGTGTCTGTCTTTAGCTGCGGCAACTCAAATTTAAGTTGTGAAACCACCTGCTAAAGTAGCCTAAAAGGTTATCTCCGAAACGGTTAGAAATAGGAAAAAATTTCGTGAACAAAAATTGCATGACTTTTGGCGTATTGGGAATAAATGCTGAAGTTCATAAAAAATTTGCAGAATTATTTGAAAAAATTACGTCGTTTATGTTTATTTGAAAAATATGGCAACACTGAATACGACAAAATAAATTGCATTTTTTATTACAAATACAACGATGTATATTTAATATGGTTTCCCCATCGAGTAATGCAAATATTCTATTTTTATTTCGACATTTTATTTTACTTTTTTTTACCCCGGTTGATATTAGCGTCGCTAACGATCAACGATACCAACAGACGATGTCAATAGGTGATTCGACAATAGCAGTGGCCGCCGACTCTACCGTTCCAGAGTGTTTATTAGAACTAATTATCGAGGATTTTATAAATTCATATTTTTACTAATTTGACGACAAGCCATACCATTTTATGTATTTTTGTATATTACACGCATTTTTATTTGTTTGTTCATCTAAATTTTCCATAAATTACATAGGTGTTTGTATAAATAGGGGTGTATATGCATTCGCAATCTCGCAATTATTCCATATAACGTCTACTTTATTAAAAGACATAGCTGAAAGAAATTTACTTTTCCAATGCCAGTACTGACACAGTTTCGTTTCTGGATTCTTGGAGTGGTGATTGCAAAAAGGTGATAAACGAAGCTGTGGTCCACGATAAAAGCGTTGAATACTTTGGCATTTAGAACGGTGCATCATGGAGATTGGAATTTCTATGCTACGAATAATACAATAAAATTACAATCTCTTATCGTAATTTGTGCTGAGCGTTAAGTTTTCGGAATTTCATTAAACACTCGTGGAACAGAAGTGGTTACATAGACGAAAAACTGGCAGCGTTCGGAAATCCTACTGGATACTGTTATTCCTTTAAAACAGAACTAGGCACAGTGACTGTGGCGATGTAGCAATAATTAACTGTGGATGGTGCAAGAAGTCTTTGTGTTTTGAAAATTTCGTCAATGAGTATCACTGTTGTAGAAATTTGTACAGAGTAACTGCAAGATTACGAATGCATATACGCCTATATATATATATATTGGGTCGCTCAGGAAGTTCCTTCCGATTTTTAAGGAATTTGGTCGGCAAAAAGGTCATATTGGAAAGTTCTTCGCCGAAATACCTGAGAGGTTTCGGAAGTATGGAATATTCAAGTTGCGCGAAAGATGGAGTGTGGACGTGGAACAAAATGGTACCTATATAATTCAATAAATGTATATCAAATCGAAATGTAAATCGGAAAGAACTTCCCAAGCGACCTAATACAAATACGTTTGTAATTTGGAAAAATGAAATGAACGATAAAATTAAAAATACTTGTAGTGTACGAAAATACATGTAATGGCTTGTAGTCAAATTAGTAAAAATATGAATATATAAATTAGTTTTCTCAACATTCTCGAACGATAGCATCGATGACCAGTAGTACGGTCAAATTGCCTATGAAAATCAGCTACTCGTACCGTTGATTGCTGGCGACACTAAAGTCAGGCGGCATAATTAAAAAAAAATAAAATGTCGGAATTTAAATAGAATAATTGCATTGACCGATGAGGAAACCATATTACGTACATATCGTTGTATTCGTGATAAAAAATGCAATCCTTTTTATCGTATTCATTGTTGCATATTTTTTCAAATAAACATGACCGAAGTAATTTTTTCAAGCAATTGAAAACTTTTCTTTTTATTAATTTTAGAGTTTTCTTTCGTTTCTGTGCTAAATATTATTCAATTTTTATTAACGAAATATTTTTTTACCTCCAATTGTTTCCGAGATGGCTTTTCAGTGGTCCATTATCATATTGCCAATTGTCAGTTAAACTTAAAAACAAAAATCATTGCATTCTTGGAACGAATATTTCTTCTTTATATAAACAAACTAGTGGTCTATCTTGCGTTCTTTATTGCAAACTAAAATAAATAGATTGTACACTTCAATTCCTATTGCTCAGAACTAAATTATAACTTTACCTAAACAATGCGAAACATTCTTTCAAGTATCTATGTAACATAAATACAATCGACACACACATTTGTCGGGCCCTTGGATACCTTTCTCAATCCCCTGTCATATTGTCTGACAGGTAACTGAGACCTGGGGACTGAGAATTTTGATGTTAAATGTTAAAAATTATCAAGCGACTTATTATCGAATTCTGCTATTAGCAAGACAAATGAATGCCAACGTTATATTTACGTTACATTAAACAAAACTCAGTAAAAATAATAAACTTGGAATATGATACGAACCAGGGACCCGAGAAGTTGATTGGGTGCAACAGGTGATTATCAACAAATCTACAATTAAAGTACGCTAACTTCGCTTGATTCCTTTCGACTTACATCGTGTGATTTCTTCCTTAATATTCTAGATATATGTATATATACATGTATATATGTAGATCTTTTCATTATACGGGATACAAATGTAAAAATATTTACTTCCTGAGAGCAAAATAAGATGAAAATCAAGAATAAAAACATAGCGCTTTCGGCTTTAACATTTAGTTGTTGACAATTAAATATTAGACAAAAATTGACAAATTAGACAAAAATCAAAAATTATGTTTCCGGTTTTGTTCTTTAGCTACAGACAGTTAAAAATTAGCCGAAATATCCCTGTGCGCGAGCAAACTTCGTTACACGAACAAAAGTAGGTCAACCTAAGCAGCGAGGTGCATAGGGATCTTCAAATCGAACATGGACAGCAGCTTACCTCGTACAAATCGTAGAGAAGAAGGTCACGATATTCAGAGACGTAAACGATCCCGCGCAACGTTTTACAAGAAAAATGGTGGATTGAACATTAAACTTACTTACTCATGAAAATCCATAAGAACATATCGAAAGCCGCCCTATGAAATTTCAGAGTAGAGAGGATTAATGTTTCCTCTGATCCTTTGCCTCCATAATTCATAAATGAAAAATCATATTGTCAATGTTCATAGAAAGTTTACACACATACCGCGATTGTCCACAGAACATACAATAAATTACAGTAGGTGTTCGATATGTCCTCCGTTTTCTCGTAAACAGAGTTTGATCCTGATTTGATTTTGCCGTATTATGCGAAAATTTCACATCGTAGTCTATGCTATTTCTGCTGCAGAGAAAAGAGAGTGTTGCACTTCTACTGCCGTAAACATCGGTGACGCGTACACTAACTTCTTCTCGCGCCCTCAAAGGTAAAGGATAAGGGGATTTAAATTTTGGGATCGAGCAGGTCAAAGAGCAAAATGATACTATCCTTGCAAGACAGTTTTAATCGCTTCAAATCGATAGTTAAACCCGTTTAAAATAGGATTTTAACTGGTTGAAACTTTACGAAGTTAGTGGTCGAAGGCTTTGTTCAGGAAGAAAAATTTCCAACTTTCGTTACCAATGCCTTTGCTTTGTATTTCTGCCTAAAAGCCGAACGGCGCACGATACCGAGACATTGGCATTGAAAAAGTGCATTTTCTGTTTACCAGATGGGTTTCGGAAATATCTTTATCTTTTTCCTACATTCTCCAAGCCTTAAACAATAGCCTCTGTTTGTTCACGTCTTAATTTGTTACTAGCAGCGTGTCCACCATATCTTTTCTTTTGTACATGTTTTGTTATAATCGTTTTGCAGCGCTAGGCAGTGCCTATCCAAATTACTCGCTAATTACTACATTAGATAATTATTTTGACGTTGAAAACTGGAAAAATGATACATCCTGACAATTGCACGTAACATATACGCAACATCGTTGTAATCGCGCTGCTCTGCTCGCTGTTGCAACAAATAAAGGGAATCTAAGCGGGGTCTTCAGTTTTCATTGTACCAGCGAAAGGGAGAGGGAGGAAAAGGAACAGACAGAGAGAGAAATTATGTGATAAATTGAAATGTGAGTAAATCTCTAGCTATGTAAAGCTTGAAGATCGTACAAAATAGGTATGGACTTTCATTAAACACATCTGGTGCTCAGCCTTTTCGCTTCCTCAACACCATATCTTTGCTTTCAAAAGGAATTTTTCAAATATTCCGATTGTTCCTGGTTAATTGCGAGTCATACTAAGAAGGTGAAGGCATTGGCAAGAGTATCGCGAATTTTTCTTTCTGAATGAACTCTCCATTGCTACATTGCCATGTCTTAGCCATTTTGAGGCAAGTGGCTAGAACAGTTTTGGAAGAACAGATTCATCCCGACAGTCCGCGAGAAACATTCAGAGTACTGGAAATATTGAGTTACAGTTATACGTAGCTTCAATG
Organism: Bombus impatiens; assembly: GCF_000188095.3. Classification (NCBI taxonomy): domain Eukaryota; kingdom Metazoa; phylum Arthropoda; class Insecta; order Hymenoptera; family Apidae; genus Bombus; species Bombus impatiens. The sequence goes on along the minus strand of NT_177162.1, from coordinate 20,173 downwards.
TAGATTTAGGATATTAGAATACTTGGCTGTATTGTGTGTGCAATGCACATAGTGCGCGTGCTGTGCGTGTACTGAGCGTTGTACGCAGTGTAGCAGTACCATACACGTCGTTTACTATTTATATTACCATATTTATTACAAAATGTATATGCATTTGGAGAACTTTCGGACATGCACTCTTGTTATGGCGCGGCAGAAGGTAACGCTACAAAAGCGCAACGTTTGTACAACGTAAAATATCCTAATAGGATTATACCCAGCGCAAGGGTATTTTGTAGAATAGACCAACGATTGCGAAATACAGGTACATTGAAACCTTCGAAATCTGGTGGACGAATTGAGAGAAGCGATCCAGATCTGAAAGATAGGATACTGCACTGTATTCAAGAAAATCCCAGGCTAAGTACGAGGATTACTGGTGCGCAAGAAGGTGTCAGTAACAGCACGTTAGATTTGTATCGAAGCAAGAAAACCTGCATCAGGGTAGCTTTCAGAAAGTTCAGGAGTTAAGAATACAAGATTTTCAAGAAAGAAAAAGTTTCAAAAATTGGATGTCTCGGAAAATTCAACACAACTCCAATTTTCCCGCGAAGATATTTACTGACGAGGCATCGTTTAACAAATATGAACATTTCTGGGCAGGTGAAAATCAACACGCTTTAAGAGAAGCAAATCCGCAAATTCAATTCTGGGTAAATGTCTGAGCCGGAATTTTAAATAACAGAACCATTGGCCCATTCATCTTGCCATCCTGGATAAATGGATCAACATACTTGGAATTTTTAAACACGCACATAGGCGGTTTAATGTGTGGTTTATACAGGATAGTGCACCACCACATTCTACCAACGCAGTGCAAGAACACTCGGCTAGCTATTTTGGAAGTAGGTGGCCGAAGAGAACCTGTGCCTAGCTCCTGCTAGATCTCCAAATTTAAATCCCCTCGCTCTTTACTTTTGCGGACGCGAGAAGTTAGTGTACGCGTCACCGATGTTTATGGCAATAGAAGTGCATCATCGTCTTTTCTCTGCAGCGGAAGTTGCACAAACTGCGATGGGAAACTTTCGCATAATACGGCGAAATCAAATCAGAATCAAACTCTGTTTACGAGAAAACGGAGGACATATCGAACACCTACTGTAATTTATTGTATGTTCTGTGGACAATCGCGGTGCGTGTGTAAACTTTCTATGAACATTGACAATATGATTTTTCATTTATGAATTATGGAGGCAAGGAATTAAAGGAAACATTAATCCTCTCTACTCGGAAATTTCATAGGGCGGTTTTCGATATGTTCTTATGGATTTCCACGAGTAAGTGGGTTTTACGTTCAATCTACCATTTTTCTTGCAAAACGTCGTGCGGGATCGTTTACGTCTCTGAATATCATAGCCTTCTTCTCTACGACTTGTGCGAGATAAGCTGCTGCCCGCGTTCGATTTGAGGATCTCTATGCACTTCGCTGCTTGAGTTGACCTACTTTCCTTCGTATAAGGAGGATTGCTCGCGTACGAGGATATTTCGGCTAATTTTTAATTGTCTGTAACTAAAAAACAAAACCGGGAACACAATTTTTGACTTGTGATTTTCGTTTTATTTCGGCTTCAAGAATCGCCCCCTAAATTGTTCTACACCTGCAGGTGAACTGTATAGGCAGGGGAAATTAGTAAATAACCAATTTTATTCGCTAATCGTGCGTTGTAAAGTAAATTTTGTAGTTGTGATGTAACAGGGGACTGAGAATTCCACGCGAGAAAGGTAATTTTTGGTTATAAATAAATTAAATTGATAGTTCTTCATAATTTTCCTATAAATTGCCTCATTCATTGTAGTTATTGCCTATCTTAAAAAGTGAGATGCACAAAAAATTCCCACTTCTGTAAAGTCACCCATTTAACAATCAGATGTCAATTGTCCATAGTTCGAAATGTAAATTGTTATATATTTAGTTTGAATACAGGTGCAGCTTAATATACGTAAGGGTAATCTATTTTTGTGTTACCTGACAGCAACGACTTGATGTAAGCGGAAATTGTACGTATGCCCTTTCTACTTAACACGGCAGCATAGCAGCGCAACGTTAATAGTGAGAGTTAATAATGTGAAAAAGTAACTTTAAAAAAGAACATCAGAAATCTACCTACTCGGATAAATCTATAATGCCATTCTATTAAAACCTATTCTATAGGATTTTCGAGTGTAGAGAATTAATGACTTTCCGAATACAAGAGACGCCCTACCTAAATAAAGTACAGAATATCATGTGTAGTGGCGAATGTATAAATAGATATACAAGTTTCTTACCACGTGTTCGTTGAATATTCATTACAATTGTAGGAATATTTTATTTTACAGTATAATAATATCAATTTAAATATACAGGGTGTTTCATTTATCTTGTCCATTATAATATCTTCGTAACTTCTGCAAATACAAAGAAAAAAGTATATACGAGAAAAAAGTTCTTTGGTTTCGAACAGCGAACTTCGCGATTCATGTTTTCTTCCCTTCAAGGTCATTTTTTTCGAGTTTTCAACGTAATCGACAATTTTTCAATAATGGTAGCATATTTGTATCTTCATGCTATTGTAGCTGATAGAAAAATGGATTTTAAACATGTAACTATGTTGAGCTTGAGATGACCTTGAGCAGAAATTTCTTGATGATTTGGATGGAAGTCAGGAATTGAACATTTTACGATTGTTGCCCAAAATTTTATTATTTTACAAGAAATGTTCAATGTCACTTCCGTTACATTCCGGATTCCAATAAATTGTGTTCTCAAGTGCCAATTTCGTTTGATGACACACTAGGTGTTACCCTATCGAATTACGCAATCATAATCGAGTCATGATGTTAATTCAAGCAACCGAAGATTCTACTGCGTTATTTATTTCATTAATTTCAACATGTACAATCACGAAGAAAAGATTGGAATGGTGCTAATCTATGGAGAAATCAGTAGGAATTACTACCATTGCTCCATGATCGAACGTGCAAGGTTACCATGCATATGTCGTATACGAAAGTGTCTTGCTAAATCAGCAACGACGATACGATGATAAATATATTCTATTGTTATTGGAAAGTCGTCGATGACCTTGAAAATTCGAGAAAAAAAATGGCTTTCAAAAGTAACAAAGATATTAAAGTAGACAAGAGAGCACCCAGTATATAGTTTTGCAGACGTTCACAAAAGAATAGAAATTTGTATATGTTAGACATTTTTATTGTTGGAATACAACGATATTAATCGTATGCAGATGAGGGTGATTGATCGAACGGATTCTTCCCTTCGTTGCCCAGCGATATCCCCACTAGCGTGCGTTCGTGAGATATACCGCGGCTGCTGGCGCGTACATGCTCTTCCGAGAATTCGGCGGAAGAAGCGTAAGGATATGGGTGGAACATTGGGCACGTCGGTGTCGCGCCTTGACGGCGTAGCGCTTTGTATCGCGAAGCTGCTAGAAGGTTCCGTGGCACGTGACGCCACACAGGCATCTACTCAGATCACACTCTTTAATGCATAGAGAGTGGGGGTTCAAAATCTTTTCAAGGGCCATGGGTCACTGAGTCAGTCAGTCTGAGAATAACTAGCCAAATGTCAACATTCCACAACACTCACTTATATTTCCTGTAATTTTTGTTTAATAAATATCACATAATATTATTTCAACACAAACATTGTGTTTTCCACAGATTATTAATTTTGAGATTAAATTCTAACATTTATAGATGGATATAAAAGTCTGATCTGAATCAGTCAGGCATGCGATTTTTTGCGAAATTCTGGGATAAATGCTGTACTACTCCTCACAGTCCTCTTAGCAGAAGCTACCCTTGCCTTTCTCTCTTCGTGTCCAACTTTTCTAGGAACAATGTTTCCATTGTTTGAATGCAATGACTCCCTTCCATCGTTAAATTCTCTCATTCCAAACAATCATCCTCGATACCCGAAGGTTTCGTGACATTGTTAGGCACGTGCTCGCTCTCTGCTCACTGGCCATACGTAGTTCGAATATTGGGTTGTTCGAAAAATTTCTTTCGTTTTATGAGGAAATGATAGATGCACAGCACTTTTCCTTTTATATTATTTTATTGAATTGTATATGACCCACTTTGTTCTGTTACTACAAAATAGATCATACATAATTCAATAAAATAATATAAAACAAAACATGTGCACCTACTAATTCCGTATAAAAAGAAAGAAACTTTCGGGACAACCTGATATAATGAATTATTTAAAAGTTGAATAGCACCAATAGAAATACATCGTCGCTAATATATAATGTCAATTTTACCAATATTTTATAATACCAAAAATACCAAAAAGTCTATACATGTGTATATGCATTATGGTACTATCATGTGATAGTGTGTTGTCCCTTAACGATTGTTGCCTTAACATTAGCTAGCTGATGGGCAATTGGCGTATCTGTTTTTTCTTCCTTTATCCTGATATACTTTTGGCGGTATTTGTTAAGAACGCTTTAGATATTTCAACTAATGGTAAACGTTTACATTTACAAAGAGGGAGGCATTCGATTCGAGATAATGTTCCAACACGTTGTCAAAATTATTAAACCGAGTAGTGTTGTGAAGGTTGGCGGTTGCCGTTTATTAAAAAGTTATTATCAAGAAATAAACTACCTCTGATTGTGATAATCTTTGAATACGTTGCCAAAATCACCACTCTGAATTGTTTTTGATGATTTTAATGGCGCAGGGTAAGTACGTTACTCCTACCCATTAAAAACCCTAACTTCACGCCTCATTTCTCTAGAAATTAAAATTAGACGTAGATCAGCTTAAATCTTTAGGGTATGAGAGGTGGAGACCATCCCACGCTCACGCTTTCACTTCACGACACATAAACACATACATAATTCTATGACAACGTCATGAGTCGTGCTTTCTGTCGTAGAAAACCAATTCTGTAGCAGTCATAAAAAAATATCAATAGCCACATCGATGAAAGGAATAAATATGAGCATTCCATTTACGCTCTGTTAAATATAAATGAAGCCAGGAAAACCATATACTTTTGAGTGAACTTTTCTTGGAGGCGCGGATCGATGAAGATGTGAAAAGATACTGGAAAAAGAAGGGAATGCGAGCTCTGTGAGCGCAAATACGGAAATCTAGAGCACGTGACAAGAGAGTGTGGAGAATTAGAAAGAGGGATTACTATAGACGAGATAGTCAACGAGGAAGGAAAAGATGGGACTCTAGATTAGCTGAGAAAGTTGGAGAAGAAGGAGTATCTATCTAGGGGTATCCAGCTAAGTAGGTAAAGATTTATGCAATAGGTGTTGTACATATAATAGTTAAGAGTTAGAGGGTAAGCAGTAGATAAGTGTAGTATCTTAAATGGTCTAGAGTAAGGACAAGAAAGGATGTTCTATTTGAAGTGAAGTTTAGTTCTATTTTAACAAGCAATACCCAATGCAATAGCTGACTACAATATCTTCGTACGTCTTATTCTCACACTCGGCTCACAATTTCTGGCTTCCCAGGTCAAAAAATGCTGACCCTCAACCCTTGCACCCTTCTCCCACTCTTTTACTCATTTAGCTTTGATGTCACCAAGGCATACACTCTTTCTTACACACTCTCTCTCTCTTTCCCTCTTCCCCAGCACTCTTACGATTCTTAATTTATACCTTAAATTTACAACTTATACTATCCAGTACTTATACTATCAAGTGTATACCCCCCTTTTCTTTTGATATAACATAAGCAATAGAAAAATAAGGGTAGATTATAGTTGTGAAGAATAATGATGTGATGGATAGTTCCTCTTATGACAGCGAGACTAAGATAAGCTTCATGTATCATCACTAATTACTTTTGAGTAAAATTTTTGTTAATAACTTTTCAATTATAGAGAACCACCGATTAAAACCTTCACACCGCTATTCCTGACCTTGATGACCCTGACAACATGTTAAAAAATTATCGAAATCGGCTTGTAAATATTAGTCCAATCAATTTATAGCCGTATATATTAATCAGTTTGAACTTACTATTAAATTGATAACATTATTGACTACATTAAGTGAAGTTCATATCTGTATACGCGTATAGGCAGAATTGTTTCTATACATATTCAGCTATGACTGGGCACTTACGAGATTCGTGTCTGTATTTGTGAATTAATCACGCGGGTACATCAATGTATTGGAGGAAATATTCATTTCTTCCATTCGCAAATTCTATGAGGATTTATTCTAGAGAGTTTAAATCTCTTCAAACAATCTGCTAAAGTCGCAAAGAATAAACTATTGCATTCTCATATTTGCCGGATACAAATATCACAATTTGTGTTCATAGTATCCACGAAACCAGCTGTACAGCGGTCTGGTTATTAGGACTTTTCGAATGTTAAAGATATTTCCATCAATGGATCTTTCAAATAATTATAAATATTTATAGTTAAAACAGTAAGCCATCTTTGTTGTGCCTACTATTTTGTTTTAGTTGTACAAGAAAAAGGTGTCAGCATAATTTACGACAAAGTCAATCACATTTACTTAGAAACAAAGAAACGCAAATTTATTGAAAATAAGAGAACAAGTAGCTCGACAAGCAAAAACAACATCAAAAATATTCGTGTAAACATGACAAATATGAGATAGGATTTATAAGGAAAGTGCATCGAACGACGAAACAAATAAATCACTGGTAGTTCCAAAATTATTCAAGCCCGAGGAATCGAGAATATCATACTGAACGCGTGACAAAAACGGAGGAATGCATGCATAATGCTGCTTAATGCAAAAGGTTTCTTTGCTTCATTTCGAGAAATTTCTCAGACGTTCGAGCGACCGATGGTATTTGACTGGCAAAACGTGTCTTTGTTCTGCTGGGGTACACTGACTGATACGGGACGCGCGAAAAGGCACATACTACTGTGCGCTTTTGTATTCACAGCATACTTCCGCAACACGTTTCCTCTATCAAGACACCTCCATCATTCTGGCAGGTGACCTCAATGAAATGGACCGTTGGCATGAGAATATTTCATATGAAGTAACATATGGGTCGGTACGCAAGGGTAGTAAAGGTAGCAGCGTTTTAAAGACACTTTAATCGCCGATAGTCGCGATTCATGTGCCACAAGTAGGTATTAAAAGTAGACGTGAAATCGAAATGTGGCCAACTGTGTCTCAAATACTACGCTTTCGAGAACGCCTGAAATTCTCCAACAAGTTTCTTTCTTTCGTACCTTCACATTTTTCAATTATTATATTAAAAAATTATATTCTTCGAATGAAACTTTAAGTATAAGAAAAACGTAACTCTATAAATTATTTTTAATATTGCTTACAGAGTCTTTTAGTTAAGTTTGTTAAATGAGTTCAAGAAATGGGAGGATTCTTTTCGGTCCCACGATTTTCGAAGCGAATTTTGTGCCGACCGATGCCTTGTGATAAGGCATTAGTCACCGTCAATTACCAAGTTGAGCCGACAATTAGTTTTCGAGATACGGGAGGTCAAAGAAGCGAAAATCTTCCGATGTACTTTTATGTGAGTTTGATTTAAAAAATTGTTTCCAGAGGTTTTGCCGACTGCGAATAATAAATTTCAGCTTAGATTGATAAACTTTGCAACGGCTGATTCAACATGCTGGAAGATATATTTAGGAAGCATCTACAATGTTTATTTTTCATGACTTTAATCTTTGGAAATGATGATGGTACATTACATACAACAGGATTGAGTATATTAATCTCACGACATTGATAATATCGAAGGAATCATGCAACTGTTATAACGTGATTGCAACAGCCAACAGTTCGAGCAACACTTTCGCATATGCAGTAATATTCTGCGATTGATTTTCGTTCGGTTTTAACGTTATCGACAAGTATGAAAATGTGCTGATGCTTTCCACTATAATAAAATAGAAATTATTAAATAAAAGGAATTATTATTAGAACCATAATAAATAATTATTACCAAAATTATTATTTTGATCGTTATTAAAACTATGGATAATCATCATAATTAAAAAATTATTGCTAAAAAAAATTAAAATCCTACTTTATGTTGCGTTTTCTTTCCGCAACGATGTAATGAAATTTGAAGCGATAACCAAAGGAATAATATAACGAATTTTATTTTATTTTATTTTATTTTTTTTTTTTTTTTTATGTATTCAGAATCAAAATAATTTTGTCTCATGACTACTTGTATCAATATCAGTCAAAATATTGGTAACTGTCAAAGTGTAAAAGGGTCTTATAATCTGTTTACCGAAACCGAATTAATCAGTTTCCTCGTTTTGTACAACTTTGCACACGTTTTTAGAATTTTTACAGCGTATCATTCAATGCGATGGTGCCAATTATCTGAAAAATTCCGGATCGATCACTAAATCGCTAAACTGGTGTTTCCATAGATAAATATCGTTGACCGGTAACGAGTCAACTCGTGTTTGCATATATGCGTTTGCATCTCCTTATTCAATTTCTAAATCGATCTAAATCGACCATACTCTATCATGTTATTTAGCCTATGATTCGATAGTAAACCGATACACTTTGCGACACGCTCTCTTATTCTGACCGTAGCTCCTCCTCTGGCTTCTTATTTCGCGTTCATACCTACTGTTTTATTTATTAGTATCGCCAAATCAGTATCTACAGTGCTTCTGTCTTGTCTATTTCTTTTTCTTCTTACAAAATTGGAAAAATTTCAAAAATAATTATTAGCTGGAAAATGTAAATTGTCGGAAGATCTGTATGGGATATTGCACCAACACCAAGGAAAGGATTACGTAAATGTTTCTACTGTAGCTGTCGAATTTGGTGATTTACTACAAATTTAATTAAATGTTCTCACTTTAATATTCCACGAAGAAATAGTGGGCGACACGACATAGTATTAAATAATATTTATGGTACTTTTAAACAAATGCTACAATTTAATTTTTTACGTTACGAATACTGCATCAAAATTCTATGGGAATTAGAACATTTTTTGACATATATTGAATCCGCCATTGTGCATGTTGAGAATTCAAGTATAAGTTCGTTGTGAATTGCTAGCAGCCAGAAAAATTCCTGCCAACAATTTCCCAAACGTAAAAATCCGTACGTCGAGGCGTATCAGCTGTCGCGTTAATGAATTTTCAGATTTTTGACATCTCAAAAATTAATTATTGGCTCAACTCGAAAATTTGTAATGTTTGATTTCTCATGATAAGATGTCATTTGGCAGAAAAGTCACATTGATGTACTCTTTAATCGAAACCTAAACTTCCAAGTTGAAGATTATTTTAAGGTCACGATATACTAGGCCAATGAATTTGTCTTGACAGCAGTTATAATGTAACACAGTTAAAAATAGATAGTGCGGTTTGAAATAAGCCGGTGACCTTGGAATACTACAGAAATGACCTCGAGAAGAAGGTTCTTCTTATATATTGTGCGATTCTTTAAGTAGCGTAATTTCTTCTTTAAAAGATTTTAATGTAATGACACGCGACGAACACATTCAGGAGCCTTGTGTTTCACGACTCACCCTACATATCTGACAAAAGTTGCAATATTACCAACGAGAGAGCACATTGGCGTGTATTTCTAAAATTATAATGAAATATGTATATTCGTGTGACGTATGCGGCATAATTTTCATAATGTTTTATGCGGTTGAAAAAGTGTACATATAACACTACACCCACCAGTGCCGGTCAAATTGACCGTTTTCAAACTTCTACACAAATTTAACCATATTTAAACGTTATCATATCGCTTCATAATTCCTGATTTTTCCTAAAACATGCATACAATATTTTGTCTATATTTACTTTTAATTTGCTTTTTTCTCTTCTAAGAAAAAATTGAATTCTGACTTGCCTACCACTGGTCAAGTTGACCACCCGACAAAATATTTTCGTTATTCTTAAAGTAAATGAAATCAGTACAAAGAAAAAGCTATTTCAACGTCAGGTGACAAATAAAATCAGTAATAATAAATAATAACAACTGTTACGTCCGTAATCTTATCATAAATCGTAATCCATCCCTTGATGGATGGCCACCAGCTGTCAAGACATATCAACTCAAGTCCGTAATAGTCCTATGGAACCGCCATAAAATTTAGTATTTTTTACGGTCCATTGTTACAGACATTTTAAACGTCGAGAACTTTCTTACGGTTATTGCTCATTGCGATAAAACATAATTACATTAAGCATAATTGCGATAAAATTCGGACAGAAAGCATCTCAGAGTGTTTTGTGTGAAGTTGTTATAAAAGGAAAAGTAAAGCATATCAAATTTGACAATAATTTTGTATTTCGTATATAGTGTTATTCTGTGATAAATATTTACCGCAAAAACGTCAAGACTTTCCAAAAAACAATTATTAAAAAAAATAACGGACATAGAAGAAGACTATTCAGTGTGCGATAAAAAAGAAACTTCAGGAACTGAAAACACCATGGAAACACATGAAAAACTATTTACAACCGAATCAGAGTTAGGCAGCAATAGAGAAGAGGAGAATATTATAAATAAGCGTTCGCGTCCAGGGCAAAAGAGAAAAAAATTATCGTTTACAGCAAAGAGTGAGTTTGATGTAGAGAACCCACGTATCAAAATTGGGGCCGATGGAACAGTTCGGAAAGAAATAGATGCAAGTCCTAAATCTGGCAGGACATCAGCTCAGAATATTTTTAGGGATATGTCAGGTCCGACAGGATATGCTAAGCGGCATATAATGAAAGAACAAGTAAAAACGGCATTTTATCTTATCATTGATCACCGTATAAAGGATCATATAATAAAATATATGGAAGAAGGAGCATTTAGAGCAGTGGGGACTAAGAGGGAGCTAGATGCAACAGAACTACATCAATTTATTGCTCTGATATATCCATAGTGCATATCAGGCAAAGAATTTAGGTATGTCATATTTGTGGAATAAAATTTGGGGACATTTTTTTCAAGAACAATTAACAGGAATGATTTTGCTGAAATTATGAGGTTTATACTCTTTGATAAGAAGAGCGAAAAAAGCCAACATTTACGAACCAATAAATTTGCAATGGTATCTACAGTATGGGACCGATTTATAGAGAATTCACAAAATTGTTATAAACCTGGTGCATACATTACTGTTGATGAGCAGTTGTTTCCATCGAAGACTAGGTGTAGATTTACCCGGTATATGCCGAACAAACCAGACAAATTCGGCATAAAATTCTGGTTGGCATGTGACGTCAATAGTAAGTGTATAATAAATGGATTTCCCTATTTGGGAAAGGATGAGAAAAGAGAAAATTCAATTCCACTTGGGAAATTTGTTGTTCTGAAGCTGATGGAACCATTCACAGGATGTGGAAGGAACGTAACGACGGATAATTTTTTTACGAGTTTTTTTTTCACTTACCACAAAGCTACTTGCAAAAAAAACTACAGTTGTTGGAACAAACAGTGAAAATAAACGGGAATTGCCAAAGATAGAAAAAAATCGAACAGACAAAATGACTCTGTTTTTAAGCAAACTTTATATTTCAAATCAAATTTCCTTTACAGTATACAAATGCAAACCAACAAAAAAGTTTTTGTGCCAAGTTCCATGCATAAAGTAATAGAAATTAAAACAAGCAACAAACGTATACTGGAATCAATTAGATTTTATAATGATACAAAATTTGGTGTGGACATAGTGGACCAGATGTCAAGGAAATACAGCATGAAATCAAAATCTCGTAGGTGGCCCCTCCAGGTATTTTTCAACATTTTGGATCTAACTGGAATAAATGCCTGGATTTTGTATAAAGAAACAACAGGTGAACATATTTCAAGAGAGAAATTTTTATTCTAATTAGTTACAGAGCTCGTCGCTGAGTATAAAGAATTGCGGGGAAAGACCATGCAACAAAACTATCAAGTTCAGATTTATTACTACGAAAAACTTGTCAAGTTAAATATTGTAAAGGTTACAAAACTACGAAAATCTGTTCGAGATGCGAGAAAGAATATATGTGATGACAAGATAATTTGTGAAAAGTGCAGCATGAATAAGATATATCTCTGTATAAATAACCGTGTAATTTTATTTAAGTCTATAATTGAAACTAAACAGAAGTAAATTTGGACGAAATTTTCTGAAAGTTCATCATTTTATATACATTCAGTTATAAATTAACCATTATCTACGTTAAATCATAAAAACTATTACTTTTTTAATCACCGGCCATTTTGACCGCACACGGTAGAAACAGGTACACACGAAGTGTCCGTAGGTTTAGTGATAATAACGTAAATCCCGGGGGTAAATCAGACGATTGATTCTGGAAAATCGAGTTTATTTTGGGAATAATGAAATTAAATACAATAACAGTTAATAACAAATCTACGACAAATTTGACCAATTTTACCTGGAAAATCGATTCTCGATCTTAAATTACTGTTCTTCTCTCGTGATCTCTTCTATTCAGCAAATGACTGCCAGTGAAAGAAAACAAATGGAAAAATGTCGGTTGGCGGGTAGTTTGAATTCTATAACATTTACAAACAATAAGAAACAATAGTTATGAAGATTCAGAAAAACAGATTTTAATTATTCGTTTTCTCGGTGCTGACTTCTGGTATAATTAAACATTTCTTCCTCAAAGTTAATCGAAAACTTAAAATCAAATAATAAATGTAATGACATTTCCTACTTCACCATCACAGATCGATTTCGGCAAATAGAATTTCTCATCCTTCTCCTATTTTAGTGTCTGCTGCTGGGTTTACACCAGTCCAGCCACTGCATCAAGAAATTATATTTCAGTGGGTCGACTGGCAATCGATCGATATCTACGTTATTCCAGTTTTATTAAGTAGTTGACAGTGGTAAACTATAGTTGCAATGGATTCACGCAAAAAAAGAAAAATTACGTTTCAGGCATTGAATCAAGCATTGAACGTTGAGTCGTCTAGACATCTAGACGACCCCAATAACGCTGCAATGTTGTGTCCTCGATACTAAAGACTGGATTGAAAAAGTCATCTTTCGACCCAGTCATTTTACCGCTTTGCTTCCAGGAATGACGACACTAGAATAAAAACGTTGTATACGTTATACGAGTTACAACCCAGTGTCGGACTGGATTGCTATTGGACCAATGTGAAATGGTCCCAGCTTAAGCTACGGGTCTGCTAAATATCCTCACTGACGAATCATCTAGCAGACCTCGGACGAAACATACTGTCCCATCCTGTCGCCACCCTCTTCAGTCCAGTCAAATTAGGCCTGGAACGCGACATCTCATAACACAGCTATTTTATCATAGCTCGAAAACTTTTATCGACCATAATTCTAATGCCAATTCAGCAATAACATATTCCGTTGGTCATATATTATTTAAATATGTTTATTTTACAATAATTTTTCTTTATATCCTTAAAATGAAAAATTGGTACAGTAAAAAGGTCAGAACAGTACACGCAAACATGAAACAACAAATGATTCATGTTCTGATTCTGTGGAAACAACTGATTTCGAGTAAATGAGAATGCGAATGAACAAATAATATTGGTTTGATGCAATAGAACTCAATCTTATAATTATTATGTGTCAATGTACTTTCTCAGAAATGAACGCCTAACAAAAAGTTTCTTTCTCCAGTAGCCAAAGGGTTAGTGACAAGGACGTGTTGAATGTAACAAATTATTTTCAATAATGAACAATTGGTGGCAATGTAATCGTAAAATTTGGCCTATTTCTTCATTTGTCAATATGTATCTTGGAGCAGATCGGACATAGGGGAAAATGTTTAGTTTGAAAGTTATAGATAATTAAATAACTTTTAAAGTGGGATGTGTTTCGTTCATGTTGAACTGAAAATTTGACTTAAAATTAAAATTTTGATTTTTAAGACAAGGGTATCGCTATTATTCGGAAACAAATAGCCCAAAGTTTTGCCTCGCCCGTTAAAAACTTTTTGCATCAATCCGGCGATCACGGTTGGTTCGTTCTTTATATTTAAATTAGTAATTATGAAGTTCATATATATTATAGATATATCTATTATATTTTCTATTAGCTTTCATACATCTACACAATCTTTTAGGAAACAAATTCGACTTCATGAGTTACAGAAATAGAAAATAGAAAATAGAAAACGTAAACTGTAAAGTCGCTGATTTTTGATACTTTGACAAAGTTTTTTGAGAAATTTCGTTTGAAAAATATGAACCGTCTCGATGAAATACCGCGAATTTAAAAAAAAAGTCAATTTTGAATGGGAACTTACTTCCAGAGACAGCAGCCGCTTTCGATTTTATACTCCTTTCTCACTTTTTTCTGGAAGCGCGCGAGGTGGAGAGACGAGCCGCTTTCAGTTTCTGTTTCTACGAGACAATCCACTTAAGATATTTGTAGTGTGACAATATCCGTCAAAGGTAAAACACGCCGAGACTCGAAATTCATATTCCTCGCGCACGTCTGAGATTTACCCTCTAGGAAGATTGGTTGTCTGTACTACGCACGCACACTATCAAACGATTCAGAAACAGACAGAATCACCAACTTCACATTATAATACACGGCATTTTGCACGCCGAAATTACCAATAATGCATACTTCGCGTTACTTTTATTCCAAAATAGCGAGGCATATTTATTTTTTAACAACTTTGTAAAAACCTTCTTTCTGCAATTAATCGAAAAGTCATTTTCGCAGCAGCTCACTGCAGAAATTACGCGTTAAAAATTTCAACCTTGAAAATGAATATGTCCATTTCGGTAAAACTAGGTTCTCCAAAAATTGAATCGTGTGTAGTGAATCGATGCTACAAGTATCTTAATTCATTTCGAACTAAATGTATCATAAACTTTGAACCTTTTGCGGCAACACCTGCAAATTTCGGCTCTCAATATGGAGACATAAAATAAAAATAAAAGACACACGTATCTCAGACTCGCATCAAAGTAAATGTCATTTCCGTCAAATAATAATTTTCAAAGTTACTGCATTTATTTATTTATGAGGTAATAATTTTTCCTAGCGCAATTTTTATTAAATGTTTTTCAATTGTTTATTAATATTCGAGCCATGGAGAAAACGTTAGAACCGGGAGTAACGATGTACCTCCCCTCAGCCTACAGAAAGCATCCAATATTTCACTTAATATCTCGTTAACTTCGTAAAAATTCTTTCAGAGATCGCGGTGTATTTGAGATACACATACAAAATACCAAGAGTTACTTCAAATCTATGTCCGTAGCTTTTCTTTGTTTTGTATAGGTATTAGTTTGTTTTATATTCCTTTATTAGATTATATGTAATCCATTTTATAGTAATAGAACAAACATAAATATAAATGTTGTGCATCTATTATTTGCTTATAAAACGAAAGCAACTTTTGGACATTAAGCGATTTAAACACACAGAGGTGTGGAGAAATCAAGTACAACAACCTGTCAGGATATCACACTCAATGGAAACGCAAACATTTCGATATCTCGAAAGAAAGCAAAAGGGATTTGCACCACTTTCAAAATAAACAGTTCATACAAAAAGAATATGCTATTTAGCCTCAGGTTCTCCTACTTGTGTAAGTCATCTTGGTGGGAATAGCGTATGTTTGTAACGTACGACAGAGGTTTGAAAAGAAACAGAAAAGCAAAGAGAGACGACGGTGCAGTCACGTGTAAAGATGCTTTGAAGAAGGCGAGCAGCTTTACTAAAGCAATTGATGCTAATTATTTTCTGGGCCACGCTCGGCTCTAACATAAAAGACGGAGAAACTTTCTCACTATTCTGTTCATTGTTCATCGTAGTGGAAAGCCACGTGCCACAACACGAAGACAAAACTTAATTCTTGTCACCGTCGAGAACGATGTTCCTGTTGCTGACATCTTTGGGTAGCGTGGAGAATGTTGTCCGGGTATTCTTTAACAGGCTTTGAATCTTTCTCGGCAACTTTTCAGTTACCTCTGTCGGAAGGAATCTCGCAAAGTTCGTCAAGCTGCAACCAGGGCATTACCGGTGATAATTCGAGTTAGTAGCAGTGAAATCTTGTTACTTTGCTTTTCCACTACTGTAAATTCTGAAGAAAGTACGACACGGTACGTTCCAACTATCCAACTTTGCTCTGCCCACCTTTGAATGCAATTAGAATCCCAAAACTATTCTTGCAAAAGAAATCGTTATTCGAGATTTATTTCGTTTTAAATAATACGTTTCTTCTTCCATAGCACTTTATTGTAAATAATTCGAAATAAGAATTTTTAATTTTGTGTGCGTATATCCTTACACATCTTTCAACTGAAGAAATAACGCAGAAGAAACGTTTGAAATTTTCCGGCATTTGACAGAAAAATATTGTTACATCGACCGTTTATTTTAAAATTGATGCAAGTCCATTTTCCTTTGCCTTCAAACGTTGAAGTGTTTACATTTCCATCGATTGAAAGATCCTGAAACGTCTCTATGGCATGTAGCGAACTGTTCAATTCATTAAATGTTGATCAGTTAAAATTTGTACTTTATGCTTTAATCCACTTTCGCGTATAAATATTTACGTGACGTTTGAGAACAAATGGAATAAAACTAAATAAATTAAAATTGCTGAAATTATTATGTTAGATTGCAGTACACATAGCTGTATCACCATCAAATTCTAATGATAATCCGAGTTATTCATAAGGAAAGAAAGCAAGACTCTTTAATCTTAGGTTTGCACTTCGATACGATTAATTATATTTAACTATAACAATTTAAGGTAATTATCGACCACCTCAACGATTTCGATGATTTTTTTAATATATATATATATATATATATATATATATATATATATATATACATATGTCGGGTTTGCATTAGAATTAGGGTTAGGGACGTGAAACGAATCTTCGTTTAGGTTACACATTGTCGTTATGCAATAGAGAAGACATTGACTAGTGCAAATACGATTATTATAGAGCCGGACACGTAACCGTGGTAGTTAGGTATTCGAGAAACTAATGACAATGATCCTAGGTTCAATAACGAATCCGCGGTCGACGGGATGATAGATGAACGTACTCACAAATCTAAGTCGGATGCGTAATATTCACTGGTCGTAAAGGGTTACTCCTTTCATCAGTGAGATCGCGAACGAGAATGTCTTTCCCGTCCCGATGATGCCACAGAGGAAAACTATAATGGGGTGTGTCTAAGGACACGAGATCATCGGATTCGTCGAGAAAAGCCTTCGTTCAGAAAGTAAGGGAAATTGGCGTTGCTGCTAGTTGGTCAATCTCCATATCGGTGGTTAGAAAAAGATGCTAGCCGCCCTC
>NT_177162.1:0-1557 GCF_000188095.3 Bombus impatiens | reverse complement strand
GACCCTGGCCACGAGCGTCTGCAGAACACGTGTGCGGTGGACCTAGGAGAAGACAACAGAGTGCTGCAACAGGGAGTCGAGAAGCAGTGTGCGAGAGGAGAAGCAGCGTGCGAGTCGAGAAGCAGCGTGCGGAGTCGAGAAGCAGAGCTTGCGAGTGGCGTTACCGAGAGAGTGTTGATTGCATTTTGTGAAAGTCGAGTCGTATTCTAATCATTTAGTTGTGCTGCTTTCTGTACGTTTGGCGTGAATAGTTCAGGTTGAACAACAATCGTCTTTTCTGTCCAATTAACATCTGTATCATCCATTCCTTTGTAAACATATTATATCACGATATTACATATATATATAGTGGAAATCAACATTTTGAACAATCACGACTCTGCCTTAGTTTTCGAGATATTCGCAAAAAACTGTCGTTTCCACTATAATAAAGTCCGTCTGTAATTGTGCGTCCGTGGTAGCGTGTGCGTTGGTATTGGTTGTCGGCCGCCTCCCAAACCTAACTTTTCCTTTGTTCACAGTTTATAAAGGTTTGGGTTTGGAGTCATTCGCAGTCTTTTGCAGATATCTCTCGCAAACTAAGGCCAAGCCGCGATTATATATTGTACATGAACGAAAATTTGTTCAGGATCATCCCCCCAACATGTTCCAAAATTATCGAAATCGGTGAGGTCAATAAGATATCGATAATTACCCACTTGAATTTAGTACTGGCAATTTAAAATTTAATAGACGTAACGATAATTTACCGAATCGCATTTGTACAATTTGTTCACATCCGTACATGCAATGTTATGTCGGATACAGAGATTAAGATTATTTTTGCTATAATTTGTTTTTGATCGTTATTGGTGCCTCGACTGTTTGGCTGGGGTACAGATTACAGGAAATGGACTTGAACCACTTTCAAAATAAATGACTATGCAATTCTATTTATTAATGAAATTTCAATTGATTAAAACAAACAAATATTTTGAGATATGAATCACAAACTGTTTATAAACGTCGATTTTTCGTTGTTTGAATGTTTCAAAAAAATGAGCTTGCTCCACTTTTAAAACAAACTTATATATACTTTATCTGGGAATAATGTACATATTTTCTACACAGTTTGGCTAATATACTGTAAGACTTTAACCTTTTACAAACTTTGTTAAATTCTAACAAAAACATCGTTCCCTTTTTAAATGAGCAAATTTTCATAGCAGTTTAATAACATTTCACAAACTGTAACAGTTTTATCATAGTTTATTGCTAGAAATTGTAAACAGCGTATTATGTCTTTCAATCTTAGATCGAATATAACGTTAAAGCAAATTGGATAGTTACCAAGGAGATTATGGTTTTGTGAAATCAAATAAAAGTGATTGAGACAATATTTATGAAAATTTGGAATTTTCGTTGGACATTACGATCGTGATAATGTGTTTGTTGACGGAGTGAGATCTTTGGCTAGTCGCAGAAATTGATTCTACTTCAACTAGCATATAAAGCAAAAATCTGTGAACCACGTCGCTGGTTAGAAGCTAATATTCTAGTCAGGAACAGATAAGAAAG
>NT_177161.1:0-28072 GCF_000188095.3 Bombus impatiens | reverse complement strand
AAACGCGTGTGCTCGGCAAAAACAGAATAAGCCGATGAACCACCAATGAACGAAATAAACTTAATCATTACAATCGACAATATAGAGGAAATTCGTGTCGATTTTTCCCTAACAATAAATAATGTCAATGTTTGCGTACATTTATTGTACAATTACATTATTTATATAAATGTTCTTATGCTGTACAATCACATATATGTCGAGTCAAAGTCCGAATCTGGGCCCGAGTCGTCCTCTTGGCGGAGGCTTGGGACAGGTAAGGATTCCTCACTGAAGCTATCCATTTTTTACACTGAAGTTATTTTTATTGACACACACAAAAATGTTACAGAGTTGACACAAACTCACAATGATCACACACTCGCGACATCTGTGACGTCGTTCGTGGAAAAATAGGTCTCTCCTGTCTTCCTGTAACTGGGACAAAGACTGTTTATCTGTTGAAGGATTTTAGGTAACTAGATATTAGTCTTTATAAAGGTCCTCGGGCTAGCCGATCCTGCCCGGAGAATAGGATCTGCGTGTGGCGAGCTACGGGACAGAAACCGTTGGAATGTTTACTGCCGCGTGCCGCTACAAATCTTTCTTTTAAGGAGAGCTATAGGGTTACTCAATGCCTATGTTAGACAAAGCGTTCATCCCTTGACCGCGGCTACGTTCGGCGACTAATTGTCGCCTTGAGCCCAAGCTCATTATCACAAATCTCGAACAATTACGATCGGACTGGGTGACTACAATTGTTTAATTACAGCTATGGCAGATTCTAGATTACGGTGTTAAGGAATTTTTCATATACTTTAGCCTGCCACGTGATTCTAACAACCTCGATTGAATTTATGTGCAAGTGCAAGTGCATTTTACGCAGTTTATCAAATAGTTAGCGACTATCTCTACTCGAATAACTCTACCAGTGCTATACAACTCTCAGGGTGCATGCCGTGATCGCCCACTCCTTATAATAATATCAAACAATCCCATTATTTACAACCTAACCCCAATCTACAAATTTAACGCCGTCCACTAGAATACCCATCTACTAGGTAAACAAAACAAAATAATACACCCGCCAAGCACGAACGCTCTGTAGATTGTTATCATCTGTTCCATTCGTGCTTTATAGACTAAACACTCATTCGTTAGATATTTAATTATTAAATTCAAATTATAAACTGAATTTCAGCCACTGTCTAATAAATACTGCTCGCAAACCATCTATCATTTCTTAAATCAAATATAAGAATTGTTTATTTTATAAATTATGTTGTGTGTCTAAACACAGCCCACTCAAACATTGTATCGACTGCGTGACATTGATTGTCAACAAGTCCTATAAACTAAGATCTTTCAAATTTCTTTTGTTTTTGATAGACACACCCGCTAGCCGATGAGTTATTCCGGTATATTTGGCTTGTTCTTTGTTATTATACAATTACTGCTATTTTTTACGACTGACCTCCTTTCTCGTAGTGACACGACACTATGCTATATTTAATCAAAACTCATAATTGTAGCGATAAAATACTTCCTATCAATACAATATTATTTAATACAATAATATAAAATTTAAATATCCTGGTTTAGGGCTGTTAAAGGATATAGGTTTGGGTTTATTAATTAATTGATTCACGCAGATTCGATTTTCTCCAATATATTTGATCGCCTCGTACAACACGTCTTAACACACAGAATACACTCGGTCAATTAACAGGTGGTCGACTTCTAAGACAAAAGAGCGTCGTTAGAAGTCGTACCAACTTAGCTTGTAGTAACTAGCGATCATGCCAACCTAACATTTTTCAACACTCCCTTTTGATCGTAGTTCCTACAAGCTCCATAGCTTTGGTGAAATACTGAGTCTTAACCCTATTTAAGCCTTTGGTAAGGATGTCAGCGTCATTCTCAGGACTAGGTATATACGTATAATCTAATATCCCCTTCGACACGCAGTTCTTCACATAAAAGTAACGCACTTGGACGTGCTTAGAACTTTCGGCAACTACTTCATCCTTTGACCATGAAATAGCTCTGATATTATCATAGAAGATCTTGCAAGGGCGAGGGCAATATGACAATTGGCACAACTCCCTTAACAGTAAGGAAATCCACACTGTTTCCCTTGCTGCTTCCTGCATCGTCATGAACTCCGTTTCGCACGTCGATTGAGCTATGATCGGTTGTCTTTTAGACAACCAGGATATTGCACCACCAGCGAGTATGAAGACATACCCGCTCCTGGATTTCCTATCTACCGTACAGCCCGCAAAATCCGAATCGCAAAACGCCTTCAAAGGTTGTCCCGTTCTTTGGTACACTAGTTTTAAGTCTTTGGTTTTCAACCGGTACTTGAATATCCTCTTCACTGCCTTCCAATCGGATACAGTTGGATTTGCACACCTTTGACTTAGTTTTCTTATTGCACACGCGACATTAGGGCAACTTACAGTGGCGACATACATTATATGCCCCACAGCTTGTTCGTATAATTTATTGTCGAATAATTTGTTTAGCTAGCGGTGTTGATACTCCAACCTCATGAGTAATGTCAAACAGATCCAGCATTTGACCTATCTGTATGGATTGATCAAATATCACAGTGGTGCTGTTTGGCATGCTCAGGCGGATGGATAGAAATTGAGTGTCTACACCTAGCATTCTTACGTCTAATTTGTCCTTAATCCTAGTTTTGAATATTTCAATCCACTCCTTCGTCCCAAACACAAGAATGTCATCCACATACACAGCTACAATCAAATCTTTGGACGCATTCACATACACACATGGATCGCTCACACATGGATTCAGACTCATACCCTTTAAAATACTATTGATGTGCCTAAACCACATTCTCCCAGCTTGTTTCAGTCCATACAGGCTCTTTTTAAGTTTACACACAAATTGAGTTCTGTCCTTCCCTGGTTTGGGAAATTCTGGTTGCTCCATGTATATATCCTCATCCAGAGAACTGTTGAGATACGCACATTCCACATCAATGTGCTCGTAAACCTACCCATTCTCCGCAGATAGAGCAAGCAGAATTCTTAGAGTTCTGCGTTTCACTATTGGACTGAAGGTTTCTGAGTAATCTACTCCAGGTCTCTGCCAGAATCCCCGAGCTACCAGTCTAGCCTTATACCTATCAGGGTCTCTCTTTATCACAAGCACCCACTTACAGTCTATAACGTTTCTATTTAAGTATCTTTGCACAATGTCCCACACATCTTTTCTTTTTAAATTGTCTAATTCTTTCCTTATTACGTCAGACCGCTTTTGAGCATCTGGTCCCCTCAGGGCTTCGTACACATTCACAGGTACACACAAGTTTTGAGTTTACAAACGGTCGCAGTATGAGCACAATTATCACATGTTTTCGGTTTGTGCCGTCTTGCCGACCTCCTGGGCACAATCGGTACACTCACAGCCTCCACTGGATTATTCTCACTCGTTAAATTATCCATAAAGTAGTCAGTCTCCCCTTCGTCGTTTTCGCCATCACTCTGTGTTTCGACGTCAGTCTGGCCAACTCCCCTTCCAAGTTCAAAGGCTTCTACATCCCATATCCATTCTGAGGACCTACTTTTTATATTGCTCATCTCCACTTTAGCGTTCTTGTAGGGGAACGTGTTCTCCTCGAGCCTGACATGACAGGATATTATCACCTTCTTCGTCTTCGGCAGGTAAACTCTATAACCTTTGACCTGTTTGTCATATCCTACAAATATTCCCTCATCCACCCTGCTCTCGAATTTTCTTCCGCTTGGACTCTTCAGATACCAGACTCTGCATCCAAACACACTCAGTCTGTTAATCTCCCCTTGGAGGTCACATCCCTTACCCTTCCATAATTCCAGTGGGATCTTGTCTCCGATAGCAGTGAATGGAAATAGGTTCCTTATGTGACATGGCGTGCTCACAGCCTCCCCCCACAGATAGTCAGAGTCCTGATTGGATGAGTAAACATCTAGACATTTCGACCTGTTTGCTCGTTCGGAAACCCCATTTTGTTCGGGGTTTTTAGGAACGGTCTTTCTGTGTAAGATGCCTTTCTCCTTCAGATATTTCTCAAAGTTTTCCCCCGTGTACTCACCCCCGTTATCAGTTTGGAGCGCACTTATTTTGGATTGGTGCAAAGCCTCCACTTCCACTTGGTACTCCTTGAAACATTTGAGTACTTCATTCTTCCTACTGATGATTCTGACGTGCATGAAACGAGAAAAGTCATCAATAAAGGTCTCAAAATAATTACCTCCGCCCAGCCACTTGCATTGAGTTCTGCCACTAATATCGCTGTGAACAATCTCTAAAGGGCGTTGACACATGTGGTGAGCTGTCCTCGGAAATGGTACTTTGGTCATCTTTCCTTTCACGCAGACTCCGCATGGTTCCTCATGTTTCCTCGAGTCCTCTTTCACACTACAGGGATTTTCCTCATCGCATTCCCATGTAGATGACCTAATCTCTCATGCCATGATACGATACTTTTGTATGTCTTGGCTTCAATGACCTCAATGTCGTCGTCATCTTTCCCAGGTCTCTCCTGATCATTCTCCACGGAAACGTTTGCTACATGCCTTTCAGATGGTATTGTCTCTAGGTAGTACACATTGTCTCCTACCTTTGAATTGAATATTACATCCCCATCATCATATGTACCGATGGCCTCATCCCTCGTACATACTGCCAATTGCCTGATTGAGATTAGATTCACATTTAATTCAGGTACCCACAGGACGTTCGACAAGTATAGGTTCCACCCGCCACAGGCCTTAGTCATCTTCACGACGATCGTTCCTTTTCCCTTGACTTCCAGGTACCCCTTACCAATCCTGATCTATCCAGTTTCAGGCACGAAATCCACGAACCGATGCCTGTCCGGAGTCATGTGATTTGAGGCCCCCGAGTCAAGGTAGCTGATCCTGTCCCTTTCCATGTGGCTGATAGATGATAGAGCTAGCGCGGAGATAAGTTCCTTGGACTTCGGTTTGTCTTCTGATTCTCTCTCCCTTTTGTCTCCTTGGTTTTGGTCCTCCTTATCTCCCTTTCCCTCTTGGCAGTGGTACGATATATGGCCTCATTTTCCACATTTGTAGTACTTCTTATCCTTTTGGTCTTTGTGCTTTGGTTTCGCGCCATCTTTGCTTTGTTGAGGCTTGGACCTCCATTGTTTCCAGGTCGCCATTGCGTTGTTCTTCTCGGATGAATCCATGGCCGCTTCGATCTGTTTTTCTTCAAGTAGAAGATCGGACTTCACGATCCTCACGGTTAGACTCTTATCGATTCTTAGTGTTCTAATATACATTGCATAATTTGGATCCGCCACGAGGCCGGCCAAAACGAAACATGCCATCATATGGTCTTCAATTTTTAATCCTACGTTGGAGAGCTTGTCGCATAGGTCGTATATCCTCCCGCAGTATGTGAAGATATCCATGTTGGGGGTCTTCTCTATAGTTCCCAGTTCCCGTATGCATAAAACAGTGTCCATCGACGTAGACCTCCCGTGGACGTCCTCTAGCACCTTCCAGGAATCCCTTGCTGTTTTCAAAATCCTAATTTCCCCAAGATATTCGGAGAGAATATGCCGGGAAGGCACGTGCCATGTTGTCCATCCTCATGCACTCTGGGTTCAACCTTTCTGCTGCCGTAAATCCTGGCTCTATTGCTTTCCAGCAACCCAGAGAAATTAACGAGGCTTCCGTCATTGTCTTCCAATATTCGTAATTCCCCTTTCTTAGGGCCGGCTTCATATCGCTGTCCACATCACCTATTCTCTCCTGGTCGACCATGGCGTGGTCTCTTCTTGGATTATCTCAGAAAACACAAAAACTCAAAAGTAATGCCTTTTATTACCGCAGTTTACTGCCCTGGGCCCATAACCTGTTAAAGGATATAGGTTTGGGTTTATTAATTAATCGATTCACGCAGATTCGACTTTCTCCAATATATTTTGTAATAATATATCGCCTCGTAAGACACGTCTTAACACACAGAATACACTCGGTCAATTAACACGTGGTCGACTTCTAAGACAAAAGAGCGTAGTTAGAAGTCGTACCAACTTAGCTTGTAGTAACTAGCGATCATGCCAACCTAACATTTCTCTACAAGGACGACATATCCAGTGAATTAACGGCTCCTGAACAATTGCATCTCCTTAAAATTAACGAGCAAATCTACAACATAAGTAACAAAATTATTATCTAATTTCAATCTAGTACCCAAAAACTGTTCAACATAAATTCACTATGCTCAAAGTGCATTCCCTTACAAATGATATCGATGTTTAGATATTTATTTGCTATATTATTGATATTATTTGTTATAGGGCCAGACCACCGACCTCGGCCAGGACTATCCTGATTCGCCTTCAACATGGCCACAACCAACATAATATTAACTACGATAAAAAACCAAAATTAATAATTTGACTCTAACTATCGCATCTATAATACGACTGGCCTGTATACATATTAAATAATTTATAGTAAATAACTTGTTTATAAATACACCTTGTCATATTTATCTACACTATCCTTTATCTTACGACCTACACCCACCTTGACCTACACATTATCGTTATTCCTTTATATTGTTCACAAAACGTTATAACGCAATATTTCCAAATTCTATCATGTTTAATTCGGAAATATTATAATGGAACTTTCGGGCAGCCGACTATATCAGCCCAACTGTCTCGGGGTTCAAAGTAATTTCCTGTGCTCCCAGGTTTTTTCTTGTAACGCGATTTGGTAAGTAGATAGCTGTCACTGTACGACACTATATAAAATAAATTAGAACCTACTCTAATGTAGCTACAGCTACAAACTCACATCGAAATACTCGAGGAGCGGCTAAATAGATAGAAATAAACTGAAAATATGGGTAAATGCAACCTCACTATATTCACATTAAGGAAAGGTACCACATCTCTTATTATTCTCAACCACCACATCATACAGCAAAACAGTTAGATAATCAGGTCTTTGCCCGGACCATCTACATCCAGACAAATTTGTTTGGAAACAACACAGACATTCTACCAGTGAACAATTACCAGAAAATAAACTATCGCTACATAAAACAAGTTTACTATGGATGTTCGTAAAAACCAGAAATTCTTTCGAAGAATAGAAAAGCACTGATCTGGTATATGGTCAGTTATGACCATAGAATAGGTGCTAATGGGTCGATGTAGATTAGCGGTGAATTCGCATATAGTACAGATATACACATTTATATTATACAGAGTGTTTTTTCAAATTATTCTTTCGGATAACCATTCCGATGAAAACAGTTCTTCTTGTACAAAAGCAACAAAGCTTTTTCGTAAAGTGAAAATGCGTCGTTCAAAAGACAATTTTTTTTCAAACGATGAAATTAAATGCAAATTTATCTTCATGCTTCATGGTGAATTTCACATTGTTAGATTTGTAACCAATCAGGCCAAAGAAATTCCTGATGCTCTGATTGTAAACACAGTCAATCGATTTTCCAATGAAAATAAATCCGTTATCATTGTCGAATAAGATATTAATTTGTTAATGTCATTATGACGATCGATCAGTTCGTCGAAAACGACAGGACCGAGGAAAAACTGAAGCAAGAAAGAGAAAAGGATAATCCGAACTTATTTAGTGATTAAGCTCAATTAAGCGGTTCAATGTAACAGAATCCTTTATTTTGTTCTTTATTTTTCAAAATACTTCTAATTTCACAAATAAATTTGAAAGACGTATAAAATAATTATATTTAAAATAATATAAATTGATAGTCTCGTGATTATCGCATTCTCAATTTAGTTTTCGATATATTTATCCGCGAATCGACGAACTTTAGTGCAAATAAAATTATTATCATGTAACTACTGTGGGGGAAAGGGGCCGCGCCTTCGACAAGCTTGAGAAGTGTTTATCCAGCGAATACTACACGCATGTAAATACACCGTAAATACGCCGCAATAATTACAAAAGATGAGGTTAGAAAGGAGTTAAGAGTGAAAAATTTGAGTGCACTCGTAGGTTATACGCGAAATGATTAGCATAAAATAATAACTGTTCTATTTCGAAAAATAATATCAATTATCAATTTGTTCAGTATTTGTATAATTAACTTGTTTTTATTTCAAGCAAGCTATTAAAAAGACTAACCCTAACGCAACACATTGATGACATTTACATTTAATTGGTTTACAATAGACATTTCTTACAACCTATGCAGTTATGCACGGGACATTGAGTTAGCCCAATTCTCGTTTATATATACTATAAACAGAAGAAAAGAGATAGATTTGTGGTGGACTTGGGCAACCAATACTGACCCATACGCTGCCTCAGCACACAACTATCGGCTGACTACACTATAGTACTATCGACAGTTATTTGCGAATATCTCGGATACTAATATATTCAATATAATAATATATTCGGATAATATATTCAAAACCCATCGAAATCGAAGAGGAAGTAATTTTTTTCCACAAGTCCACTCATTATCATATGTTTATCTATGGTTTAATTCAGTACCTATGTATATTCCTCTATACATATGTAAATAATAAATCTCTGAGACAGAAATACTCGTAGAGTTGCAAGCATTATAGATGTCCGACGTCCAATTAAAAAAAGTTTCACGCATCTCAATAAAAAATCAATAGATAACAACGTACTGCTCCCAATCAACATAGTCCAAGTATTCTCTCATAGCAATATTAGTAACTTACCAAAAATTAGCCGCCTGAATTACTTTAGGGTAAAATGGGGAAAAATCAGAAAAAATTACATGACGCAATGCCACAAATGCCAACTGTTATGTCATATCTCACAAAACTGTAACCTTAATTATCGGTGCGTAAAATATATTGAGTCGCATTGACCAGGCAAGTGCAAAATAAAAAAAAGAAGACGCGGAAACAAAGACAAAATCAAACCTGCGACCCCTCCTATCCAACATAAGCTAAGTATTCGAAATAGTCATAAACAACCCCCTAGTCCCCTTCCGCACAAAAAACAACGTAATCCAACACAATCAAATCGGCTTCCGACACAAACATTCCACACTGTACGCAATAAATAAACTAACGTCAGACATCTGGTGGGCTCCCAATGTAAAGCAACGAGTAGCCGCCTGCCTTGAAAAAGCATTCGATATAGTAAAAATTTTAGGCCTTATATACAAAATATGTATTTCTTTGGGCAATAAACGTTATAATTAAAATTAAAAAAGCACTCGTTTTCGTTTGATCACGAAAGTTAAGCAACGCTAGGCACGAATGCTACTTAGATGGTTCACCGTTTGGGAACTCCGTGTGGTATTGGTTTTTTCATTTTTACAATTTTTTTTTTTTGCTTTCCTTAATAATCTATTTTTAATAATCTATGATATAAGCATCGAAAAAAAGAAATATTTTAGTACTACGCGACTATTGCCATACATTGTATCATTCTCATTTTTACATACATCTGTTTTTTTAATATTCTTTTTTTCTTGAATATTAAGAGCAAGTAACAAAACTACTTACTTCAGCCAACTCTCATACCACGTTGAGTGCACTCGTTCTCGTCCGATCTCACATCATCGTCATTAGCATCTCGAGTATCTAATTACTACGGCTACTTGTCAAATTCTGTAATAATCATATTTGCACTAGTAAATATCTTCTCTATTACATAACAACAATGATTAATCCAAATGAAGATTCGTTACACTCACCTAACCCTAATCATAATGTGAACCCGACATATATATGCTCGAAATAATATATTTCCTGACTCTTCTCCGACATATATATATTAAACATAGATACAAACATACAAATAAATTAAAATAAACGTTCCAGCAAGTGTTTTAAGGAGACTGTGATTTGCCAAAGTTGATCTATCTTCGAATAAAAGGAGTTAGCATGATTTAGCTCACGATTAAAGCAATATGTGTTGATCGGTGTAGAATAAACTGTTGGTTCTAAGACATATTAAAGGGACATTAAGAGAAAATTGCTGGTTGACATTGGAAGAAGAAATAATACCGTCTACTATTTTATTTACAAATAAGATGTCAAACATTATTCTCTTAATTTTATATAAAATATAAAAAAAGGATTTATATGTTTATGATACCAAACATACTTTTGCATGAATATAACGAAAACTAAGACCGAGCATTCGTATCTATAAGAAAATGTTGTTCAGAATCATGATCTCACGATATATTTCAAGGGCATCGAAATCGATGAGCAAGTAGCTCTTCGACAGGTTCACCTGCTCTAATAATGACATTTCATTAAATTTTTAAGACGTCGTATTAAGAAAACGAAAATTTGTTATGCCTATGAAGCGGAGATACACGTTTGCATAACACCGAAGTTATCTTTTTCAAAAAGCACTTTTTAGTTATGACTGATCAGAGAATATTTTCAATCGGAGAAAGGTTCATGCAAATTGAGCATTGAGCATGAGTCTGTACCATTCAGATTTCTATATAACATAACAATACTAAAAAATATGAAAGCAGAAGAACCGATTAAACACCGTATGAATTTGGACATTATTTTAGAAAATGAAAATCATCGAAATGTAGATAGAAGCGATATGCTTAATGAAATAGAAATATTTTGTGACATATACAGTAAAAATTTGTTGTATATAACAGCAATGCAATGTTCGAATATGATACATAAAATTAAGGATTTATTTTCCAATTTTATGTTACTTTATGAATATTACTAATTATTCCAATCGCTTCTGCAGGGCGTGCTTTCTCTAGATTAAAATTAATTAAAAATTATATACATACTACTATGTCCCAGGGAAGACTATCTAATTGATTATTTAATTTGAATAAATTATGTGAAAATTGAAATTACGAAGATATAATTATTGATTTTGCATTTAACAAAACGAGAATAATAAATTTTATGAAATAATTGTACCTCACTAAGTTTCAAAATAATAAACATTTCAGATACGGGTATTTTTGTTAATATGTACTCAATCATCGAGTCATTATTTTGTTATTATTATTACTAAAAACTTTATAATTAGAATAGGAATAAATTTTCGTCAAAGAAAGTTATGAGCTACGGAGGTACATGTCTTTTCTGTTTCTAATTTGTAATGCTATACATGTGTATAATAATATTATTTTGTCAGAGCGAGACTTTTAAATATAATGTATGTAGTATCGTGGACGAAAAGCCTAAGAGATATTGGGCGAACCATGAACGCTAAGAGATATGGGGCGAACCATGAACGATGTCGCGAGAGCCGAGGCGCCGTCGGGTCCATCAATGTGTCATCGGACTTTTCAAGTGCATAGTTTCGTAGAAAAGACCTACGTGACCCTGGCTACGAGCGTCTGCAGGACACGTGTGCGGTGGGCCTAGCAAAAGACAAGAGAATGCTACAACGGCCAGAGAGCGGGTCGAGAAGCAGCGTGGGAGTCGAGAAGCAGAGCTTGAGAGTGGCGTTACCGAGAGAGTGTTGATTGCGTTTTGTGAAAGTCGAGTCGTATTCTAATCATTTACTTGTGCTGCTTTCTGTACGTTTGGCGTGAATGGTTCAGGTTGAACAACAATCGTCTTTTCTGTCCAATTAATATCTGTATCATCCATTCCTTTGTAAACATATATCATATCACGATATTACATGTATGTAAATATGTAATTTTAAAAATAAGATTTTGTTTACAAAAACTGTTTGTTATGGGACTAGAAACATTCTCGAGGAGGTAAGGTTCTAAACAAATGTTCTCCTTTCTTATTGAATGTCAGAGATAGGGATACCTGACACGAAATATCAAGGTCTAATATCGACAGTCAATAAGGAATAACGAATAAAATTATATTAGCTATTAGATTTTCATAACTTATTCATTTTTCTTCCTTTAGGAAAGACATTTATTCTTCCGTTTTTATTCAAAATTATTATTTGCAATTGATTTTAGAGAAAAACTTTCCATTAGTCTATTTGCAATAAAAAGATCCTTCCCTTATGAATCTTATGAATCGATTTGCAATTGACAACTAAATTGTAATAAAAGAACATAATGAACGATAAATCCAAATTCGTAATCTAGAATATTGTATAACTATTACGTGTTTTAAATGTAGGTACACACACATGTAATATATTTTGCATATGCACACATTTATATATTTTATTTTACATACATTTACATATTTTAACATACTATATACACACAAAATTTCGCACTATAATAATCGTTATTTATAGTAATCGATATTAAAATAATTATTAAATATTTGTTTAATTAATCCTAAAATTGAAGTATAATTATGAAAATGTTAACAAAAGAATTACGTTTAGATTTCATAAGCATATCGCAAAGTGACCGATTTAACCAGCGATCGTACAGAGGTCCCACATGTAGTCCTGAAGTATAACTAATCAGCAAACAACGCTACCTCATCGTCGACATTATATCATGCTAGCGCATCATCATAGAGTTCAGTACTGTTTAATCTGTTGAGATAAATGTCATGTTGGTATGATCACTAGTTCCTACATGCGAAGTTGGTACGACTTCTAACGACGCCCTTTTGTTTTAGCTTCTGCCACGTGTTAATTATCTGAGAGTATCCGGTGTGTTCATATGGCTGTACATGGTGGTGAAATACAGAATATAAAAACTGAATCTGTGTGAATCAATTAAATATCGAACTCCAAAACCTATTTAATAACAGGGGTAGTGCAGTAACCGAAATGGAAATTATTCTACATGCAAAAGTAAGTCGTAATAACAAATACAGTTTTCTTCTTTTATATTTTTTGTATTTTTACTGCATTTTTGATTTTCATATACATAACCGTCTTTCATTAAAAGAAGAATTTAATTTCTGAAGGATTTTTCATACAAATTTGAATAATAACTGTTATTTTTGTTGTCTTATTTCAACCTTTGTCCTTGTTTGGGCTACTGTATCGCTTATTTCTTTTTAATGTTTGCATTGTTCATAGGCTGTACTAATTTTGTGTAAGTAATTTAGAAATATATGAGGTCTTGCAAATCAAATAATTTGATGTAGGAAATTCTTGATTTTCATAAAATAGTTCTGAACTGCTATGACTGCGTGGAAACGAAGTTCGGAAATGAAATATAGAGTAAGTAAACTTCTTCGCAATCGTATGTTGAGAGAATACGGTACACGTTTCATTTCTCCTTTCGTATGATCTTCTTGTAGACTAATCATGTTTCTTCTAATAATCTTTTATTTCACGTATCTGATTGGCCACAATTTTTTAAGAATAAATTTTTATAAATTTCTTTTTTGTTAAAGTTATTTTTTCTTTTTTAATTTATCTTTTATTACAGACTGTCACATTTCAATAAGAAAAGTTCTATTTATTTAATATTATTTATGTTTATTTCTACATAGAATTATTTATGGCATATTTATACTTAGGCTAAGTCTTTAAATTTGTTGGTTACTGCAAAACAAACATAACAAAGTATTTAAGTTGTTCTTAGATTATTATAATTTGTGAATTTGTCTGAATTGCTATTCTTCTATGATAAAATGATCTTAGCTTAATGCTGTTTTTGCTTTTTAATAAAATTTGTCAGTCCTTGTCACTATTTTTCTTTGTCAGAAAAAAATCACCATCCTATTGTTGTTTTTTAATGAATTTTGTTGTAAATTCTTAATATTATCCAATATATTTTTCTTACACATATTATACATTTTGTTTTCATCTGTTTTGTATTTTATGCTATTTTCTGCATTCACTGATCGTTCTTGTCTCCCAGCTACTCTAACTTTGATTACCCTTTTAGTTATTAATAGCAGTTTCATATGCAAGTAACTTTAATTATTTTTTCTATATTTTTAGCATATTTATATACTTCACTATAAGTAGATTATTCTATTCTTTCTTTCTTTTATCCAGGAAGTATTTGTGTTATTTCTTCTATTATTGTTCAGTTTAAATTTATTATTATTTCTGTACCATTGGCTTCATAACTCTATTTGAGTTTATTATGTGTGTATTACTTTTTGCTATGTTTTCCTGTCTAATTATGTGTTCTCCCATGTTTGCCAGTTTTAACATGTAGTTTATGCCTCATTTTATTATTTTGTGTTCCAAGACTATTCTTGTTGCTTTTAATCACATAATCTGGCATTACATGGTATTTCAGTATGTATAATATTCTTTTTAGGAAATGTGTTTGTGTTTTATCTATTCTTGTTGAGTAGTGGAGAACCCATATTCTTATACCATATACCTACACTGTGTATGGTTGACTTTGTTTTTATGTCAGATTACCATTAAAGCATTAATTTCTGTTCATACCATGAATGTTTTCGCTATAATATAAGTTGGGTTATATATATTTTTCTCCTCGTACAAAATACCAAAAGTTGCCTTTGCCAAATCAATTTATATATTGATCACTACTTGTGAAACAATTGATCACTAAACTCAAAACTGTTATTTTTCGTTCTCATATTCATTTTCATATTCATGAAATAACATTAGAGGATACAAACAATGACCAGAAAAGAGCGATGCCCTGAAACAAAGTTTAATCTCAAAATATCATTTTGGGTTCTTCTACTTTATCTCTTATTTACAACCTTTTTATAATAATAGTTTTTCCTCTCTTTTCTTCTTTTAATTTTGTCTGACTCTTCTATTACCTCACTTTTTTTTGTTAGTTTGCTTCTTTCTTCTGTCCATTTTGCTTTGTTCATCTGCTCATTTTCTTTTCTTTTCTCCTACCTTTATCTATATTCTGGTATCTTCCTATTATAATATAAAATCTCTCTTAATTAATGATAAATTTTTCTTACCTTCTTTAATTTGTCTTTCATATTCTTTGTTCCTTTCAACACCAAATGTCCAAATTGGACAAATTATTTAAGTGATTTAATTGATTCAAATGATTAATTGATTCAAATGATTTAAAATCATTCCTTCATTTCCTTTATTGTATAACTTATTTTCTTTGCTCCTACTTGTTGTTTGTTTTTTGTCTTCTACCGCTATTTTACACTTTGTAATTTATTTTAGTGACCTTTCTCTTGTGTTTCTTTCTTATTGTTATGGTTACCGCTGCCCTCTTGAGCTTCTTTTATTTTGCTATATTTTCCTAACGTCTGTCTTACTTTTTCTTGATTTTTTACTAAATTCACTGTCAGAATTTGTATTTTCTTGTTTTCCTTTTATTACACTCTATATTGTTTCCTTAATGTCAATGGCATGAATTTTGCAATTTGGCCAATTGTGGAAATTTACAACTAAACATGAAAAGCAATTAAATAACTCCGGAAATGAATGTATCTGAAATTTTCTTTCAAACATTACTTTTTATACCATATTCAAATGTAATTGTGAAATCAATTTTAATTTTTATATACTTATTTTGCATTATACATCATATATATATATAATTCTTTGTATCATAATAATATAAGGAAATGACATTTTGATAAATAAACTAAGGAAAATGACTACTATTTTTGATACTTATATATGTATACATATATGTATATACATTATTTTGACATGGAATTCAATACACACCTCAATTTAAACAAAAAAAGAAATGGAAGTAGAATTTGTCACGAAAGCTGAAAATTTTCACATTTATGCTTCACATTTATGCTCCAGGCATGAAACCCATGATATTTTCTCTTCACTTTTTAATTATATTCCCAATTATTTCGATTTTTCTAAATGCCCTTTCACGCATTTTTGCACACGCTATCTTTCCCGTGTTACTATTTCTGTTAGAATGTTAAATTATCTGTTAAATTACATTGCCTGTTAAAATTTAAAAAATTGAAAAAAAGTCTGTTAAAATTCATTTTTTAGGAAATTTGAAGAGTTCTCGTTGCCAGAAATTTAAGGTGAATGGATTTTGTGATATTCAGGCAAACTGACTCCCGAGTAAGATAAAACTTCATAAATTCTTTCCTATGGTGCTTTGGTAAGTTCGTTTCTTTATTCGTTTTTAATTATGGAATAATTATACCATTTAAAGAAGGTGATAAAACTCCATGTATGCGTTATCTTTTCTATGCGTTATTTAAAATTACAAATGAAAAGAATACGTTTCATTTTTGTTTTGTTATATACATATTTGTATTAATGGGATCATAATTCTTGGGATCATAAGATACCAATATTCTGTTTTGAGTGAACCCAAAAAGAAAACAGTTTACCTCACGACGTTTATGAGGTTGAAATTCTGAAGGTAGGTCTCTTTTATCTTTTCTTGTGGTTCTTACAGCTGAGACCTTTGGATTTTAACTCGTAAACAAGTTCGCTTAATGTGCGATTTATAAATATTTACATAGAACTGTCCAGTTAATAAGGTTGTTTTCTTCCTGAAAGTACGAACTGGCACGGTCGAATTACGATTAAATTCTTAGCTCGCGTGCTAACGTCGAAATATCTGCACACACGAGGTTTTTGAATAATTTCTATCGAATTCATTTTCTTTGAAGATTCTCCACCGGTACAACATTTTGGGACCAACATTTATATTTGATAAAATATTACCAACGCTACCGTATAACATGGCTAAACGCAAAGCAAAGATAACTTTTATATTATCATTGTTTGAATTGTATGTATTGCGAGAAAGATTATTTATTTCCATAATTACCTTTTTCCCTAACCAATGCCTCATTTTCTTTCATAAATACAAATTTAATAGATCGGCAATAAAATATTGACGAGGGTTCAGAGGTTCAGGTTTTGACCACAGCACTTAATTATATTCATCTAAAAAGCAAATACAAACAAAAGCAATTACAAACAAAAGTTCTGTTTCAGATGAACTTTGTGTAAAGTGACTTGGAATCCAGCTTTAACTGGTTTAAAACATGCATGGATTATACTCTTCGCTATTCCCAGGACATTTATGAATTATTGTGTCTGTCCTTCTCAAGTTAGAAATTCCACTTTTTGTGAAAACGCTATTGTAATTATCCGAAAACAGTTTATTTAACATTATTTGGCGTCCTTTAGCCTTGTGCCTATTCGTTTCTATACATGACCAACATATTCTTTCTTTTAAACAACAATGTCTTCGTATGTCTTTATGCGTTTCGCTATCTCCATCTCCAATACATGTACTATACTTGGCATGATGTTTCTTTCCTGATCTCATAAACATTTCTGTGATGACATAAGTTTCCACTTTATCAGCACTGATATGGTTTATAGTGCAATTATCTTTGTCACCTTCATACTAATCATTGTACTGTTTTGTGCCCGTTTTATTCTCCCATGCAACGCTGCAAGATTGGGAAACCTAGATTTTACAATTATATCAAGCACATTCTTACTGTGTTTCCCGAGGAGTGTAGCAAGCCCGAACGAAGAATTCAATTCTCTCATTTTCCTGGCGTTCTCTCTTCCGAAACGCTAACTTTTCTTCTGTCTTTTTCGGTAGCTCTCGAAATTGGACGATTAGATACCCGTAAGACAACAGAATGTAAATTTTCCGGACAGCCGTAGTATCTATTGATAGCCGATCCCTGAAAAATATCCATTAGTCCACAAAATAAATTTATCTTTTCCATTCCGTTCTCTAAAAGTCGCCAACACAATCCTGCGATTTATTTCAGATGACTTTTGGTATGGATTGGCATTGCCAATTAGTGGAGATGAGTTGAAAAATTTCATCCAGTACTCATACTTACTTGCAATTTTGGAACCTAAGCCGCGGTTTCTGGTTCTAGAAGATTGAATTTTTCTTTTACAATTCTTGCAAATAACACTAGTCGCTATCATCGAAAATACAGCAACAAAGTTCAAGATATATTAACTAAGATCACTTGCAAACACTTCATTCTTATCTCTATTTTACAATTTTTTAGTTGATACGCTTGTTATTCGGTTCAGCAACGTGTATCATTCGAGTTACAGTTGATGTACACGCAGAACGCCATATTAGACCTGATGTAATTTTCGTGAACCCATCTGCTGCTATATACGTACTGCAGCTAGTTCTCATTACGAACGTTATCGCTATAAGGTTCATTTCATATCAAGCATTCTGTGCAAAGCAACAGTAATGTGTGATGTTGCCAATATTGAATCGCTTCTTTAAGAGGAAGGCATTCGAGATAGATTGCTTTCATCTTTGATTCTGTTTGGTTTCAGTTTTCTTGAGAAGTACGCAACCGGGTGTAACATACCGTTATCTTGGGGTTGTTTTAAAACGGCTCCTAAACCATCACCATTTGCATCTGTATAAATGAATATTTCTTTGTTTTGCTCATATGTTGCTAGGGCCGGACTTGAACAGAGATGTTCCTTGATCCTCTGAAATGATTTCTCACATTCTTCATTGCAGATGAATTTGACATTTTTCCTTAATAAGTTATGAAGTGGTTCCAGGAGTTTGCAGGCATCTTCCATAAATTTATAATAAAAATTAATTTTCCCCATTAATTGTCTTACATTCTTTTTTGTTCTTTGGGCGTTCCAGTTCGCCCAAGTCAAGAAATGTTTTTTCGGCTTTCAGCCCTTTTTTTCTCTTTTCCAAATCGCTTTCTTCCTTCCTTTAAATTTTTTAATCCTTTTTTCTCTTTTTCTCTTTCTCTAGCTATCTGCACGATAGGCTAATCATGTCCACACATAGTTTGTTTCTACAATGTTTAATATAAAGAGAATGTCCCGCGAAAGTGTACGAGAACATATGCCCAGCGAAGTGCACTGGCATCGATTCTCTAAACTGATAGATTCGAACGGACTTGAAGTGACTTGACGACTAGGCAGATAGAAAGGGGCGCGGTGTTATCGTTCGACGCTCTCTTAGAGTAGGCCGCCGGAGGACCATGCAATTTCAAAAACTCGTCGTTCTGTCGATCACCCAATGCAATCCATGTCTTCATGACTTCAGCAGTGAGTGTTGGAGTAAGACGCCTTATCAGTGCATCGGTTGGCAAAACAGTTAAAAGACGCTTTATGAGAGATTCAAACATTCTGTTGATGGTGTGCATGAATATATAGGCTCCAAGTCAGACGACAACGATACGAACTACAATAAGCTAAGTCTATGAAGGAAAGCTAAACGCTACGATTAAATTTTACAGATAACTCACACTTCATGGACATAACCGGAATAAGTTGCGATACGACGTAAGAGATCATATAATTAATCTAATGAGCAGTGCTAGTTAGTTAAACCATCAGTCCTCAACATTTATGCAAATTTCATGTACCCATGTTTTTGTTCGACCTGGCTTTTACATTGTTCCGAGATGATTGTTACAGTTTTCCCTCTTTTCTTTGTCTTTTTCTTTACTCTTTCCTTTGCTTGGCAGATAGATTTGATTATTTTGGGGGGAAATATAAATGCTGAAGGCTTTGCATCCTTAGACATCACTGATAGCGTTCCTACGTCCGTAGAAGTGAATAGTAGCGTTTCTATCTCTTATGATAATAGGGCTTACTACACAATGTTGATCGCCTGTTGGTCTGTTGGATCCTCTTGTATTATTCTTTTATTTTATTATTGCTTAGTTTGTGCCTTTCGGCTTTGAATGAGCTTTCGGTTTTACATCTCTTACATCTCTTTTCCACTCTATTCTATTGCACTACCTTGCTAATTTTACCTCTAAAAACTAAAAGTAGAAACTACAAATTAGCAACTAATGACTAAAAAACTATTGCAACTTTGGTCTTTAGCCTCCTTGCTGTACATCCTTCCTGCCGTTTGCCCTTCTCTTCTCTATTATTGCCTTCAGTTCTGTTAAACTTTCTCCAGTCTCATTTAGCGTTTTTCCTATGTCCTTTGGTCCTCCCGTTATTTCACATTCTTCTATTACGTGCCTCAGGTCTTCTTTCCTTCTACATAGTCTGCATCTTTATCTCCCTCTTCTTTCTAGTATTCCCTTGCTTTGGTCTCGTTTCCGCATCTGAATCTTGCCAGTATTTTTCTGTTCTTCCACTTCATCCTCCCTTCTAAGTATTTTGGTAATTTTTCTTTGGTTATGTTTCTGTAGTGTATATTATACTTGGATTCCTTTATCCTTTTCTCCCTCTCTTCTGCTTCTTCCTTTCTTGTTTCTTCTATAATTTGGTCTGCTGTCATCCTTTCTTACTCCTCTCCTGTTTCTATCTGTATCCTTCCCATTCTCACATCTTCTAGTCCCTTCTTTCTCTTTCTTGTTCTTTTCCCTTCATGGCCATGAGGTGGGATGTCGTAATACGTGCGGAGGAAATACTCAGATGTATTCAACAATCAATATTTATTAACAGTAATATTCGATGAGTACACTTGTACTAATCCCCATTTTCCTCATTTTCTCCTCCAGTTTCTCTCTGTTTAGTCTGTCGAACGCCGCTCTTAGGCAGGTATATAATTTCCCTCTTTCTTTACCTATGAAGTGGATAGGTCGTGATAGGTACTGAAGGAACATTCGGGTATGTTTAACAACCAAGATATTTATTCACACTTATGAGGTGACAGTCCGTGAAGGTGACCGTCCGTGAAGGTGCCCGCAAGAAAATACCCTTGATTTTCAACAATAACGTTTATTAGACTCTTAACAATTAACAACAAATAACGTTTAACCACGGTTAACGTTTAGCAACAATTAATAACAGGTAACGATTAAAACTGAACTCTCAAGAGTAGTTTTAACGACTCGTTTCTCTAATTGTGCTTGCTTCTCTTAACCTTTCGCACTTCGCGGCTCGGGGCAAAATGAATCTTTTTGGTTCAAAACCGAACAGATTCTTTCCTTTGTTGCCCCTCGATATCCTCACTACGCGCGCGTTTATCAGAAGTTCGCGACGGTTGCCACGTATGCATTCTACCGAATATTCGGCGAAAAAGTCGTAGGGATATCGATGGTACATTAGGCCTGTCGGCCTTACGCTTTGAAGGTATAGCGCTTTGTGCCGCAAAGCCGTTGGAAATTTCCGTGGTCGAGTGTCGCCACATCTAGCTGCTTGTCTGTGATGTGGTTTATTACATAAACCGTATCGGCCACTTCTCTTCCTTTTCTGAATCCGAATTGGCTCTCTCCGTTCCTTTTCAATCTCTGCCTTCAGTCGTTCGTCCAGTATCCCTGCATGGTAGTGAGTGCTACCATCTGCTTGATGCTCCGATCGAACGGTAGCCGTCCGTATGATGCGTCTGCGCCGGGTTGGACCTTGATGATTCTGCCCAGTGGCCATTGCATTGGGGGAACGTTGTCTTCTCTGAGAATGACGATGGCGCCTTCTCGTATGTCGTGACTGCCCTTACTACATTTGTTTCGGATGTTCAGCTCGTTCAGATACTCTCGATGCCAGTGGCGCCAGAAATGTTTGAGTTTTTGAATATGTTGCCAGCTGGAGAGACGATTGGATGGAGTGTCCCTGAAATCTCGTTCTCGGAAACTTGTTAATGAATCGCCGAAGTGACCGGGAGTAAGGACAAGAAGATCGTTTGCGTCTGATGATATTGGAGTCAGCGGACGGGAGTTGAGGATAGACTCGATTTCAATGATGAGTGTGTTGAAGTTTTCAAATGTTGAGAGCTCGTTACCTACGATACGTCTGAGATGTGGTTTGAAGGATTTCACTGCAGCCTCCCACAACCCGCCGAAGTGATGTTAGTTGGGAGGAATGAAGCGCCATTCGATCCGTCGGTCGGTTAAAAAGGACTGAACCTTTACCTTATGATCGTCGGACTGCAGAAGGTTTCAGAGCTCTCGTAATTCGTTGTTGGCGCCAACGAAGTTGGTACCGTTGTGTAGATAGAGTAGTAAATCGGCCGATTTGAAAGCCTCGTCTCCGATGCAAGGAGGTAATTTTATCTGTGTTCTCCATTGGTATAGTAGATTGTGAAGACAATGCAATAAACGAGCTTACCTCGTGGTTGTGAGTTTAAATGTTACTCGTCACCGTGTGTGTCTCGTTTGACGTGTAAGACGTGTTCTTGCGGAAGTTGAAGTTTAAATGTTACTCGTCACTACTCGTCACCGTGTGTGTCTCGTTTGACGTGTAAGACGTGTTCTTGCGGAAGTTGACCCTCTAGTTGTTGGCGCGAGGCTGCGTGGTTGCGTTCTTCAACCACCGGGTTATGCCTCTTCAAAAAACTGATGGACTCTGGCGTTACTGACTTCGCTGGAGTGGTAACGTTTCTGCTGCTGTTTGTGTTGGATTCACGTGGCACTGTATGGCAGTGGGTGTCACTGGCGTGTACTTTTCATTTGACACGTGATCCGGTTCGAAGGACCAAAATGTTTCGACCGGTTACGTGTTCACACTTTTCACTTGCCACTGAATCCGGCTCAAGGGACCAAAATGTTACGATCGTTCGCGGAGAGACGCGGTCGCTAGGAAAACGCGTCAGCGAGAGGCGTAAATTCTCGCTACGATTCGGTTAATCGACGCCGCGAAATAGTCGTTCCCCGGTTTCGATTAAGATAATAGAGGTGGTTCAATGAATGTAACACTGTATAATAAGTTATAAATCACAATTTATTCCAACAACTTTGTAAGGAAGATAGTTACGCTGGTGCGTATGTATAAGATAAGTGAGTGACTGCTCTACGGGTGTAAGCCCGGTCAAAAGATGTTGACTGTTTGAAAGATGGAAAATCAGTGCAGTTCGGTGACGATGCTGTGGTGGAGGAAAGCTAAGGATGGGTGTGTCTAGCTCACAGGACCATCGGATTTGTTGGTGACGATTTTGGCTAAGAGAGTGAGGGAAATAGGCTTCGTTGTTAATTGGTTATTTACTGTGGTGGTGGGTGAAGAAGGATGCTAACCGCCCTCGAGATAAATTCCTGAGATTTATGGAGGGCACTTGAGACTATTGAGGGTACGCAGTAAGGATCCGAAGACATCTGGCTGCCATCTTGCCCGAGGTGTGTGGCCTGGTTTAGAGTGTTGTCCGACGCAACATCTTCTCTCTCCTCCGTTATTTTCTCTTCCTCTCTATGCCCCGTTTTTCTGCCCTCTTTGTGCTCTGTCCCTTCTAAAATTTCCATAAAGTGATTTTTCCACTCTTTTTCGCTTATATCCTCATCTATACCATCTCTACTTCTTCTGTATTTATTTATATATTTCCACGCTTCTTGTTCTGTTTTGATCCTCATTATTTTCTACATTCCTTCTTCTTCGTGTCTTTCCTTTTTTTGTTTACACCACTGCTTGAATGGCTTTTTTCTTCTGTGAGTGCTTCTCTGCTGCATTTTCCTTTCATAAACTTTGTCATCTTCCTTCTCATCTCTCTTTTCCTTTCCTTCCACTCCTTGTCGTACCACACTTTCTCCCCCATGCCCCATTTCCTTATCTTCCCTTTCTGCTTAGGCATTGCTTCATTTATCTTCTTTTTGATTTCAGTCCACATTTCCTCTACTGTTCTTCCCTTGCAGGTCCAGTCTTTACATTCCTCCAGGTATTTTTCCACACTTTAGTTTGTTCATTCCCTTTTCTCCTTCTCTTCTTCTTTCTTTTCCTCACTTTTTGTAATTCCGGCCCCCTATTTCTATTTCTAACGGCATGTGGTCCGACTCTGTTCTTTTTCCTACTTTCACGTCGATTATTTCTTCTGTCGTCTCCTGATTTCCAATCACATAATCTATTACTGAGTTTCCTCCCTCCCCATATATGTCCACTCCTCCCCTTCTTTATCTCTTCCAGTGATTATCATCCAGCTTCTCTCTTCCAGGTACTTTAGCAGAGTTGCATGCCCAAGTACTTTTCTAGTACTGTTCTATCATTGATCCACGTAGGGCAGTGGTACAACGCATGCTCCGCATCATTTTCTTCAGCATTATAATCCCAGCATCTTGAGTGGGCCTCCTTATTAATAGCCTTACGATATACGTTAAATATTCCATGTCCACTCAAGTTCTGCATGGTAAAGTCTTCAATATTTCTTCTGTACTTCTTTTAAAAATACAAGCGTCATTTATAAGTCTCCTTGTCCAATTATCCTCCCTATAATATCTCCATTCTTCTCTCCACTTTTTCTCCATACGTTCTTCCACTGTCCTAATCCTTTCTATAAAAATTGAGGCGGTTCCTGAACTAGAACGGGTGTTATATCGCTCCTGTTATTCTACCCTTCTTATCTCATAGTTTTCCGCCTGCAGCTGTGTTTTAAAATATATCGATATAGTGCCCGTAAGCATACACAGTGCTGACACGTGTTGCTTGCTGTCTCCCGGTTCCAGCAATTCTGTTGTCGTTATTTTTAAAGATCAAACTACGTTACGTTTTGTTTTTTTCGTCGTGAGTGCTTGTTGTTTTCTTGGTAGTTTTGT
This sequence comes from Bombus impatiens, assembly GCF_000188095.3. Classification (NCBI taxonomy): domain Eukaryota; kingdom Metazoa; phylum Arthropoda; class Insecta; order Hymenoptera; family Apidae; genus Bombus; species Bombus impatiens. The sequence continues at coordinate 3,834 of NT_177161.1, read as the reverse complement.
ATTTTTATTTTGTTTACCCGGAGTTTGTAAATAAAGTCCCGCGGGGCCTTGTTTACTTCTGTGATCACGAATCTTCGTGTAGTATTCAGGCCATGCCAAGTCGTAAATACGAACAACGTCTTCCTCTAATATCTTCCTCTAGCGTTGACTTGCTAAGAGTATTTTTATTTGCATATTGTTTCAAAAAATTTACCAATATCACGTTATTTAAACACCTATGGACCATATGCAGTTACCATTACTTCGCATAAATCAGTATAAACGTTATTTTGAAGTACTATTATATCATGTGTCACTGCATAAATCTTCTGATTTTGCTTCAGCATTTCTGTTGTATACAACAGTATTGGTGTGCTGTTTTAATCGAGATTTTAGTTCACATGGAACCTAAATCACAAGAGTAATAAAAAAAGAAAAATGTTACTTGCTTCCGGATACGACGAAATAAACCACTACTTTTATGGCGTTTACGGGCCCAAATTGGAAAATGTGGACGAATTTTGGATCTATGTCATTATCGTTTTTGGCTGAACTTTGCTTTAGAGCAAAACCAAAAATTAATCACTTTTTTGCAATCCATCAGTTTTCAAAACGGGGAAATGTAAAATTATGTAAAATTTGTGTGGTATTTTACACTTTATTTTAGCAATAAATTGGATTCTGAATCTTTCAATGAGTACAGTTTATGGAGCCACTGACTGCGCGTGGATGGTAATCATTTTGACCTATTGAGTCAAACATGTTTGATTACATATATTTTGTATACATGTATTTGGTTACATGTATTTGGTTTTTCATTTCAAAAGGCTGTAATATTACTGTTTTTTCATACTCTTTTTTTTGTTTTCGGCAAATTGAAGTGTTTCATAAGTAATCTATGAATTGAAATATTTATTCCTTTTTTTAATAAAAATCATTAATATTGCAAGTGTCTGGTCTTATCCGTATGTTCAGGTTAGAGAGTTCTCCCATTACTGGTGAGATCCACCTTGAAGAACGGTAAAACCTGTTCCTACTTGATGCGACCGGTACACAGGTGCTGAACCTTCTTTGGAACATGTACCCACCAATTATTTCTAATTTTCCATTCATCTTAAAAAAGTGGCAAATCCGAAAAATCGGATGCCCACCCTTAGGAACTCGCTTTTCAACATCGTTTCAATCATCGATCTGTAATAGAACTTTATTAAGTAAACTTATTTAAGTATTTTTCTACAAGTCTGTGCATGCATCCTCCTTTTTTCCCCAGAGCTGTCTTTATGCTCTAAAGAAACTTGGTTACATTAAGTTGAATCTCGAGACAGTTCAGTAAAAGTTCGCGTGAACGGCTTGAATCTCGAGACAGTTCAGTAAAAGTTCGTGTGAACGATGCATTGCAACAATATCAGTGTCAAGGCCTGTAGGTAACAGTTTTTTCCAATGCGTCCAAAGAATTCATTTGCGTTTTTTCACCACTGCGTTGTTTTTTCGCTCTCTTTTTATCGTGTTATGCACCTTTTCGCAGTTATCGAATGTTTCCTGCATTTATTTTCAGGATGACGCTAGACGGCCAATTGTGTTAGTACGAACTAATTTTTTGCGAAGATAATATACTCAATGTAACATGTATGCATACTCAGGAAATAGAATTCATTTAGAGACCAGCTAAGGATGGGGACAAAGATGAGGATTGTGCGAATTTTTATGGCGACGTCAACTCATTGAATGATATAATGGACATAAGCTCATTTGACGCTAAAGAGAAATGTAAAATACTCTGAAGATGTTTTGCTTTGCATAGTCATATGGTATGCGTCATTGGATTCCGTAATTTCAAACTTGGATTTGTGGATTCCACACATTGAAAACTACAAAATTGCAGATAAAAAAGACAATGATTTTTAGTTCCCTAGTAAAGTTCAACCCCATTTTTTAATATAATTGCCAGTTCTAATGCATAACTGACAGAGCAAGATCGCTACTTTGGAGTATGTTGCTATAAACAATATATTAAACTTTAATATTATATCCAAAATAAAATGTTTAACTCAATAATGAAAAATATATAAAATAGCACAATATTGATCGAAGGGCTGCTGTGAAAAGATATAGGTTTGCTTTATCTCTAAGAGTCCAGGATTGCACGTTATTATTTTGTGATAGACACTCTTGAGTTTGCAATCCTTCAATCATCCGCCTATAATAAGTGTACAACAACGATTATTCTATTTCCTAAAATAATATCAATTACTCATTCATTTTTTATTTTTATAATACACTACGCATGCTATTTGTATAATTAATTTGTTATTACTTCACGCAACCGCTTGCGCCCACCTTGCAGCGGTCGGCGAGAACTCTAACCCACACTTAAACCTAATAAATGATGATATTCTCTTTTTATTGAGCTAGTATATAAGTTATAGTAGATAAGTTATAGCAGGCATATGCCGCACATCGTATATGTAGTTATCGTTATCGTATATGTTGTGCCATTATTTTAAGCCTTTGCTCGCCTTACTCTCGTTTATAAACAAAAGGTAACCTGCAACTAATACTGACGTTCCCATTGCCAAATACGCATAACTGTAGTCAAATATACTTTGTAGCGATACCGGCATTTTTTACGAATATCTCAAGAACTAAGGCCGATCCCCGGTTATATAGTCAGGCCGGAAAATATTCGGACACTAGAACAACTTTGATTTTTCTGCCCTGTACTTGAAATAAATACGGAAAAAACAACAAAAACATTTTGCAGTATACTGAACTATATTGCATAGGTCTCGAAGTAAAAAACTTTTGATTTAAAAGAAAGCGTTTTTTAAATATAAGAAGTGTTGAAAAATGTGAATTTTGGTGTTATAAAAATATCTGAACATTTTATAAATTAATGTTAGAAAAACTAATATGGCAATACTATTTTTCATAAAAGTCCAATATTTTGTCCGATACCCCTTTTGTTCAATAATGTGTTAGTAGACGATTTTCCAGATGTTGAAGATTATTTTTTATTAATAATCGATACTGTAATTTATTTCTCTATTAAATGAACTTTCTTCAGTGTTTATTGTTATACTTTTGTATGATTGTATTTTTTACTAATTGTGCGACGTAGTTTATTCTATAGGGACGGTCGTGCTTCTGTGAAACACTCGTTATCTTAGTTTGATATCTTAAATCTGTAATGCATTGGAGCATTCTCGTAAATTTTGAATTCACTTTCCGTCGACCTCCAGAAGAATGGAACGTTTCTTCAAGTTCGCTGTTCATTTTATTTCAGGAATCGTAATTAATGGATTGCGCTTTATTTCGCGAACGATACGAATATCTTGCCGCAGCGTCATTTTGCGTTTTCTACCCGTTCTTGGCTCATCTTCAGCGAAACATCTCTCTTTGACTGAATCACATGGCATTCTTTTTTTTAAGCTAGAAAAATTTACGGAATGTCCAGCTGAACAAATTGTAAACTTCAAATTATTTATTATTTATTATTGCTTAGTCCGCGCCTTTCGGCTTTGGACGAACTTTCGGTTTTACATCCCTTATACCTATTTCGCTTCTTATATATCTACCTCCCTTCTTATCCATTCTATTATATTGCACTCCCTTAATTATTCTATCTCTAAAAACTAAAAAACTAGAAAAAACTAAAAACTAATGACTAAAAAACTATTTGCCTCCTTGCTGTGCTTCCTTCTTGTCGTTCCGCCCCGTCTTGTATTACCCTTCTCCTCTCTATTATTGCTTTTAGTTCTGTTAGTCCTTCTCTAGTCTCATTTAGTATTTTTTCTATGTCCTTTGGTCGTCCCGTTATGTCACATTCTTCTGTTACATGTTTCAGGTCTTCTTCTT